>NC_080786.1:61906585-62206585 GCF_028018385.1 Neofelis nebulosa
GTATACCCTACTTCAATATGACCTCATCTTAGTTTGACTAATTACACCTGCAGT
Organism: Neofelis nebulosa; assembly: GCF_028018385.1. Classification (NCBI taxonomy): domain Eukaryota; kingdom Metazoa; phylum Chordata; class Mammalia; order Carnivora; family Felidae; genus Neofelis; species Neofelis nebulosa. Next base: position 61,906,640 of record NC_080786.1, read on the forward strand.
GACCCTATTTCTGAATAAGATCACATTCTGTGGTACTGAGGGTTAGGACTTCAACATATAAATTTTAGGGAGACACAACTCAACCCATAACAGTAGGGTCTCAAGGCCAAACTCATGGCCAGAAACCAGGGGCCAGGAACAAATTTTCCCACCTTTGAAAGGAGGCTGACTCAAGCTGCTTGTTCTAATTTACATACCTCAGATGGTGAGGAGGAGTCAGAACTAGGCCAAGCCACCTCCTTGTTCAGAGACTGTGTCTATGATAGTTCCATTCCAGGAATGCATGTGTCCTAATGCAGCACTTGTTTTGGAGAATCTAGGTGCAGGTGACTGAAAAACTGGTATATGGAGATGAATGAGTTCAGAGAGATAACAGAGAAAGTAAAATGCTTTCATGTAAATTGAAGTTGTCAACTAAAATTCTAAAGCACATAGAAGAGAGTCAATGGTAGGGAAAAGAGCTAAAAATTTTAGCAATGAACATGATGAGTATAGTTCCATAATTCACTAGTTAAAAATGGCTTTTAAATAAGTATGTTCAAGGGGCACCTGAACAAGGTGGCTCAGTCAGTTAAGCATCTAACTCTTGATTTTGGCTTAGGTCATAATCTCATGGCACATGAGTTCAAGCTTTGCATTGGGCTCCGTGTTGAAAGTGCAGAACCTGCTTGGGATTCTCTCCTTCCCTCCCTCTCTGCACCTCCCCCTGTGCACTTGCACTCTCTCTCTCTCAAAATAAATCAACAACAAAAAAAGAAAGGAATACTAAAAGAAAATAATAAAACCAAAACTGGCAAATGTGAATCCAAAATAAGAGGTCATAAAATAAAATTCATGGAAATTGTGGATATAGTTATAGATATATCTTAAGAATTGAAAGATAGTGCTGAAGATTTCATTTAGCACATAATTAAATGATATGATGAGATGAAATATATGAAATGAGTTAAGATATATAATGTTATATTGAGAAGTTACAAAATATGTATATTAGGAGACCCAGAAATAGTGGAGAAATGACAGAGAAGTAATATTCGAAGAGATGATAGCTAAATAAATGTTTTTCCAGCATTAGAGAAAGATATACAATTTAATTTACATTATAGTGAAGCTTCAGGACATCAAGGCTAAGGGGAAAATTCTAAAAGCAACAAGATAAAAAAGACAGGTTACCTAAAATGACAGATGATTTGTCATAGTAGAGTCTAGGAGAAAATGGAGCAAGATCTTCAGAATGGTGAAGAATATACAGTCTTCATTATGTGCGAATTCACCTACTAAAATTTATTTTTATCCCCCAAATCAGTGCTATCATAGTCATTTGTGGACATGCACAGAGCAGCTGAACATTTGAGTCATGCAATATACACATTCCCAGCTGAGGTCAGACAAGGTAACGCTGTCTTCTTATTTTAGTGTTCACACTGTAAACTAGTGTTCTTTTTGCAGTCTATTTAGTACTGTGTTTTCCATATATTTGTGTGTTTTGTTAGTGATTGTACTATTTAAAATAATATATATAATTATATAATATATAATTATATACTATATTATTATATATAATTATATATTATGTAATGTATATATTATGTAATATATATTATATGTAATATATATTACACATAATATATATATTATGTGTGATATATATATATATATATATATATATATATATATATAGTATGGTGTTTTTAAACATAAACATACACAGAACAATATTCTTTATTGAGAGGTTAGTGAAAACGTTGTGACCAGAGGCTTGCAGAAACCTGTGTACTCCCCTTTGGAATAAGAATTAAATCTCATCTAGGAATTATAAACTGAAGAAACTGTATTCTTCATATACTTAAATAGGGCAACACATCTTTTTTAAGTTTATTTATTTATTTTAAGATATGGGGAGAGGGAGAGAGGGAGAGAGAGAGGGAGAGGGGGAGAGAGAGGGAGAGGAGAGAGAGAATCCTAAGCAGAGTCAGTACTGTCAGTGCAGAGCCCAATGTGGGTCTTGAACTCATGAACCTGTGAGATCATGACCTAAGCTGAAACCAAGAGTTGGCCACTTAACTGACTGAGCCACCCAGAATCCCCAGAGGGCATCAGGATTTTAGCAAGAAACCAAACCAAAGAATAACTTATCACATGATACTATATTCATTTGCTGGTGGTACCTACTGTTAAAGTTATTTTGAATTTTGATTTTTTTCCTATATCATCCTATGTATACTGAAGAGCCCATTCGTAAAAAATGTCTCATTTTTTTCAGCGACCTAGGGCAAACATCACTCTTTATAGGTATTGATTGTTGTTTCAGGATTTTTATGTACTTGAAATTTCCAAATAATTATCTTGATTAAAAGCATTTGCTATATTCCTTTTAGACTGTATATGCTTTCATTGGCATTTTTTTTTATTACCATACAGAATTAAGACTTCCGTAAAACCCAGAGAGAGGACATTTGTTTAGCTGCTAACAAGAAGCAGCTGTTTTCTATGGGGGATCAATCATTATTTTCTGTATTTCTTATTCAATAACCTTATTTTCAACACGTGTCATGTCCTGCGAAGCGAACGTTCAGGGGGCCTGTCATGTAACAGAACTGGACACAGCTTGAATTTTGAAACAGCAGAACTTCAGCTGGGAAAAAAAAGAGTCCAACATTTTCTTCTTTAATGATTTTGCTATTATAATAATAATGGGTTTTACAGATACAAAATGAATGTAGATGGAACTCTATTTGTTGGAAGGAAATTCTGTGTGTTAAGTGGAGATAGGGCAGACCTCAGGAGGATATCCAAGTTTTCTTTTTTACTTCAAGCTCTTTTGTTGTTGTTGCTTCTATGTTCTCTTCACATAATTCTTTCACCTTTATCAACACCTTTTAGGGCCCCAGTGGTCTCTACCTTATCAAAAGGAGAATGAAGAAAGGATATGATATCGCTGATTTAATTCCTGGTATTACTGGAAGTAAACTCTCGTGGAGAATTTTATTTAATTTTTATCAGTTTGTCTTTGGTTAAAGGGATTTCCAACATTCTGAAGTAGGAGAGAGAGAGAATCTAGAAGAATCCTCCTGAAACCCCTTAATAATAATGAAAATAATAAAAATAACATTAGAACCTAACATTTATTGACTTCTCACTATGTACCAGGCTCTATGCTATCAGCTACTTTAATCCTCAAGACAATCCTATGGGTCAGGCACTATTATGAAGCTCCATTTTTATACATAATAAAAGCTTCTTGAGCTCACTTAGCCAGCAGCCTCAGCATCATTCAGGAGGTGGTTAGAAATGCAAATTCTCAGCCCCCCACCCCCCAATGTGAAGACCAGAAACTCTGGGCTTGCAGCCCAGCAATCTTTTTTAACAACTCCTCCAGGTAAGTTGGATTCCTTAAAGGCTGAGATCCTAAACTCTGGCTCCCAGTGGAAGGGTCTTTTCTGCTTTGTACTAGAGAGCAGAGGGCTGTGTCGCATTTGTTTGTGTTCCAATGCCTAAAAATGTGCTTGATTCTTAAGAGGTGTTCAATAAAGGCACACTGCATAGCTGTGAATAAATCTGTAATGATTCATTTTATGTAGCTATATTGAGGGTAACAAGATGATCTGATCATTCACAAGCCCTCTTTAACCAGGTCTGCTTTCTTTTCTTTCTAGTGGGAAGATCTGTAATTTATTTCCAGCAAACATCAGGCTATGGAGACCTCAGGTCCAGTGTGCAGTGATGGGTGTTCACTTGTGAATTGGAGCATTCTTCTTAAGACTTCAAGGTCTGAGCAGTGCACCTGATTCATTGTTTTTGTATTTTGACAGGCTGGGGATAGGAAGTGGAAGGGAGAGAGTATTCCAGGTATTCAGGGAGTGAAAAATAAGAGTAGCCAGACAGACAAGTCATGAACACATAAGACAAATAAGCACCAAAGCCTGAATTACTAATATAAAGCAACAAGAGAAGCCGCATTTTAAAGCAGATCATAATTAATAAAATAATTTATACAGATAGTTATTAAAGATGTTGAGTTTGGTATTGTGTCCAGAGTCCTAGAATAGGAATCAGCAGGTCAGGACTCCAGTCTCCAGTCTCCATTAATTGCCATTTGCTAATGGGTGGATGACTTAAGCTCCCCGAGTCTCTGTTTTTTCATCTGTAAAAAACCCTACCTACCTCATAAGTTTATTAAAAGAATCAGAAAGCATAATGTACAGGTCTTTCTACTGTAACATGAATTCCTAAGAAAACACCACAGCCCTAAAAATAATGAAACTGTAAAAATATGAAGGGCGCATCACCTAAACCAAATGCAACTTTATAACCAAAGCTCTATCTAAAGCAACTATGCTAATAAAAATACTACTGTTCTTCAAAAGACAAATTAAAATCATAAAAAGGAAATTCTGTAGTAAATATAGGACCTTACCTTAAAAAGTGTGTGTGTGAGAGAGAGAGAGAGAGAGAAAGAGAGAGAAAGGAAGAGAACACAGCTAGCTAAAAAGAGAGTAAGGAAAGCCTGAAGCTTTTGAACAAGAGGACCAAAGAACACCAAATGCATATACCTCCAAGAGCAAGCCAGTTCAGAAGAAGAATATGGAGCGAGTGGGCATTGGTTTTAGTTTGCAACACTTTCTGTATTTCAGTTGTATGGCATCCATTTAGCTGCTGCTATGTGGTGGGACAAAAAAGCTAATATGTTGGAAAAAATTAGAATCGGAACCAATGCATTGAATTGACCTAATTCCCTTATTTATCAACATCTTATCAGCAATTCTCATTCTAGGAACACTTGTAACAAAACAGGCTGCATTTGGAAGTATTGTGAAGAAAGGCCCCAAATAATCAAAATTGTCAGTGTAATCAAGTCCTCTAGGAATTTTTCATTAAGTCTGTGACAACATGCAAATGGTGGTGTGCTGAGTGACTTAAGGAATATCAGCCAAATGAACGATTTGTGGTCTTTGAGTTCTATCCTGAGTGATTGGGATGTATTTTGGGCAAAGCAATCAGTTAACGTACCTCTGTTTATAAAAATTTTACAGTGATACCAAGATAATCTCAGTATCTCCAGCAGTTAGTCATTTGGAATAAGCAAGGCGTCCAGAGGCGTTTTTATGTTTATGTGCAGAGTCTTTTTAATTAAATGGTAACTTTTCAAAACTCAAATTGTTGGTAATAAAAATAACCCATTTCAGTAGTAATGACAGTAATGCATTTCTTGTTGCCATAGCTTTGAAAGTCAACAGAGCGAGCAAAGACTGCTTCACCCGTTCCTTCATTTCATCTCTTTCCTACCTGCCTGTAGGCCTCCCTTCCCTAGGTTTTGGGCCCACTTGCTTCATGAAATGGTTGCCATGCTGGCAAGCTGTGTGAGGCTACATACGTGAAAAGAAGTTTATTGGACGCTAGGGTGTGAAGAGAATTCAGGACAACATTGGAAAGGGGGAAGAGGCAGAAGCAGCCTGGAAAGGAAGTAGGGAGAAGTTGCTGGGGACTTGGGGTAGAGATGGACACACTGGGGTCTCCCATGAGACAAGCGTCATGCCCCATGACTGCAGAATGGCCAAGGACATGTGCGAAGCACTGGAAAGTGGCCTCCTATGTGCAAATTCTCCCAGTCTTAACGAAAAGGACCCACCCCATTCCCAAGCGTGGCACAGAGGGGGCGGAAATGTTGTCTACGGAGAGCCCTTGAGAGCCCTGCACACGAGTGGCTGCTGGGGACCAAAGAACAGGGCCATTTCTCATGACTGGCGCTGTCCTGAGAATTTCTTACCTTATATTTGGTTTAGCAAAGCAAGTAAAAACTGGCATGAATTGTCTCTCCTGGTGTGGGATAAAATAAATCTCTAACACAAATGTAAAACACCCCTCCCTGGATTCTTAAGCAGTACAAGAAATGACTTAGCTTCACCTCTCCAGGAACGCAATTTATACACACATGCATTTACCTTTACAAAACAATGTAATACAACACTTTTTAGAAGTATTGGGTCTGTTTTTTATAGTTATTCCACCTCTTCTTCAGTTTTACTAAATGTCTCTGATTTCTGATCTGTTCCCCTCATTTAGCTCTGGCCTTTAGAGAATAAAGTTCATTGGAAATATAAATGACACAGTAATTTTGAAAATATATTTATGACATGAGAAAATATTTGTAGTTCAATATTCAGTGGGGAAAAAAGCAGGATATAGATGCATGCAGCATGATTTGAATTTTATATTAAAAAGAAAATGTAGCAAATAACTAGAACCAACAACAGGATTGAAAAACTAATTAGCTGGTAATGGGGTTGTGCCAGCTTCGGGTACTGATAATTGGAAGGAGATGGAGAATTCTGCTTTTTGTTTTCACCCCCTACTTCCTGAGAAAAAGAAATGGGGGAGAAAGTTTCCTGCAATGATGCCTTGAAAGAAGGTCCAAGGAAATGGGAGAGTTACTTGGGATTCATCTACTACCTGATACATAGATATATGTACAGAGAGATTGAAAAATAAATAAAGCAGATATTGAAGTACACATGGATATGGATAAAGATATGGGTCTGGGAAAGAAATTCATAAAGATAGAAAGGTAGATACAGATCAGATATGTGAGACTAGAAAGAGATTCACCAAAGTGCTACCATATTCTCTCCCAATAGTGGCTTTATGGGATATTTAATTTCCTTTTTAAAAATTCTTTTCAGTAATATGCATCTCGTCAAAATGATAGTGTATTACTTTTATAATGATGAAAATATTTTAAAATGTTTATGCATGAGATAAGCTTCAGTAAGCACAGACTAAGGCCCTATTTCTTTAGATAAAGAAGATTGTGTAAAGCTCTAGGTTTTAAAATTCTGATTTTTATTTTTCTTTTTGAAGAGAAGGTTCTACTATGTCACCTTCGACAACGATATTAGTCCTGGCTGATGCACAATGACAAATGCATTAAATGAATTTTTGGCTTTTCACTTATGGGCTGTACCAGGTTATTTGTGTTTTTCCTTTTATTATCAAAATGTACATGTGTATAAAGGCTGCTTAAGGGTACAAAATAGTAAATGGCTCTTTCACAATAATTTTTCGTGAGTAATTCCTTTAGAGTTCATTCTGGAAACCAACCTGTAATCTTGATCTTCTTCACTTCTCTGTTCTCTCATTGAGCTCATTTACAGACATGTTTTAAAACAGTATACATTTCAGAATGAGTATTACCAACCACATCAGAGCGAGAATCTTTAGAGTTTAGTCCTCATCTTTCATTTTGTGGGAGAGGTAGGAATAGAGGAGGAGGAAAGGAAATTAACCCTTTCTGCTGTCCCTTAACATTTCTGGAAATGAGTATATAAAAAGACTTATCTCCATCTCTTAAGGTTGTTATCAGGGCTTTTAAGAAAGTATTCTAAAAGGTTTGTATAAGACGCTAATGAACATGCTAAAGCATATTCACTATATTACCAACTAATTTGCCTTCCTTTCTACGTTTAGAAATGTTTTTTAAGAGCAGTTGCTACATTACTCCTTTTTACCCCATACTGATTGAAAAAGAGTTATGTTTAAGGTCTTGAACGTTGTGAGTTTGGTATGAGGAAATAAACAATAGCTTTTTAATATGGAAGTTGCTTATAATTGAAAGAAAAGCTTTGAAAAATTGGTAATAAAAAGATTCAGCATATTACTTTCAGGATGACATTTTGATAATGTGTGATTTAAATTGGAAAGATGTGCATTAAATTTCTGTGAAAATATTCATGAGAATATTAGACATACATTTTGATGTAAGAATATTTAAAAGTAATCTAAAGTATTTTTCTGGGCTCATATATTTTTGAACAACTAAATTTGTTAAGCCCTATTAGATGTTTAATAAAGGAAAGAAAACAGCATCAAGTGTTCAAATTTACTTTCAAATCATATATTTTAAAAATAAATTTTTAATATCCTTATTCTATAATTTTTATACTTATGGAAATGTTATTATTTCAAAAAGTTTTGAGACAACCTTGAATGTATTGTGTTCAGAATTGATTACAATTATAGTTAAATTTTTATATGGGCAATTTACAGAAAACAATTATCAGGTATTTGTAGCAAATCAAAATAATGGTGATTCTAATAAAAAAAACAATAGAGTTCATTTCTCTTTGAAACGTAAATTAATAACTAGTTGAAAGTGAGGAAGAGTATCTTTCCTTTATATGACTTTCCATCCAGCTAAAAGAATTACATCTTTAGTTAAACATGCATTCACATTTTATGTTTTTTGATTCCTTCTTCCATGAAAGGCTTTTCTTGGGGAAGTTTTAATAAACTGCGTTTTAAGTATCTTGGTGATGAAGGCTAAGTATTAATATTTTGTGTCTTCCACATAACCTCTCACAGCATTACTGCTACTAACTATCTGTTTATTGACTCAGTTAACCAGAAATTTATCTGCTATTATTAGGTCCAAAAAACATATAAAAAAATATACAGGGACGCCTGGGTGGCTCAGTAGGTTAAGTGTCCAACTCTTAATCTCAGCTCAGGTGTTGGGTCACCTGGATGGCTCAGTCACTTAATCATCTCTTGATTTTGGCTCAGGTCATGATCTCAAGGTCCTGAGATCAAGGTCCTACATCCGACTCCATGCTGAGTGTGGAGATTGCTTGGAATTCTCCCTCTTCCCCTCTCTCTGCCCCTCTTTCACTCCATGCACTTGCTCTCTCTCTCTCTCTCTCTCTCTCTCAAAATAAATAAATATTTTTAAAAATACAGGTTTTACTGTTACTTTACATGTCTATTAAAAGCAGTCTTTCCTAGATATTGTTTTATATATCTTTTGGTTAAGACTTTGTCACCTTTTTGCTGTTTTACTTCAGTTACAATGCCTACAGGGCTTTGTCCAGATTCTTGAATGCAGGCTTCCACCTTAATGACCTTAACACTTATTTTTAAATGTAGATAATTTTCCATTTAACAGACATCTGGTTTTTTATTACACTTGCATCTCTCTTTATTATAAATATATTTTGCTTTCACCTCATGAGAGCCTTACAAAGGAAATTCAATACAGTTTCCCCCAATAAACTCCTTAAAAATTATAATAAAATGTTTCGCAGGAGCATGATACATGTCCAGAAATGTGTTAAATGCTTATAGAAACGTGAAAATAAGAATTATTTCCAACATTAGCATTTTTACCATATTTTTTTGAAATTCTTTTCTTGTGAATTACTGTGTTTCAAATTTGATTTCTGGCCTGATTTTTAAATAAACCGTCAGGAGATGGGTTCCCAGGAAGCAGACTCGGATGGAGATTAATGTGCATGAATTTTATTAGAGGGTACCCTTAGGATCAACAACTGTGGAAAGGAAGGGAGGGAAACAGAAATGGGCGTAGAAAGAAAATGGGCTGTGATGGAGTCGCACAAAACTCCAGTGGATCTCATGGGAAGTTCTGAAGTTGAGACGGCCCTTTAGAGTTGGCTGACTTGGGGCCAGGGGCTGGGCTTTTATGCTCTGCACGGTGATTGGATTCGGGCTGGCCCAAGAAGGGGACACATCCTTGGATAAGAGGCTATCTTGAGGAGAGACAGTTTCCAAAGACGGGTGACAGCGGAAGGCTTTATACTGGCAGCACTCTTGGCACCTGGGGTCGAAGTCCTTCATTCCTGGAGGGGGATCAGGCGGCACAGCACAGCGCCCGCCACATGCATGTATCATGAGCAGAGCTGGACGTTTGCACTGACTCTGCATCAAGCTGTTTTGAGCTGAGGCACACTCACAGCCCTGGCACACAAAATCATAGAGCAGATGCTGCTTTCTTCTCCTACCTCTTTGCCTCCCTGACATTTTAGCTTTCTCTGCATATTTAGAAGACCAACCAGTGATGTGCTTTGTTTCCTGAACTTTTGTGTTTGAAAAATCAACTTGAAGATTGCAGATAGATGCAACTGACAATGCATCTGTTATATTGTTCTTATGTGGAGTTCCCCCGAAATATTTGGTAGATCTTAATAGAGTTTCTCTTTTGACCTTGTTTAATTTGAATGGACACTTTTAATTAAAGCCTGCAAAATTTCTAAATGTGCCATATGGTTTGCATAAAAGATTCAGAATAGAAGGAAGGGTAATTATTGTCTATGGAATAGCGAAAAGGATGTTCAACTAGCCAACTATCAAATGTAATTCCGATGTAAAAGACAAACTGAAAGAGCAATAATCAGTTTTAAATTATGCCAGTTTTGAATTATATTTTCTGGCCTTCTTATTTCATGTAGAATTTGTGGCTAAAACCTTAATAAAGTAGTAAAGAGTCATTCCCACCAAAACTTAATTGTTTTTACAGTGATTACATGTAGCTTACTCTACATTTGTTTGTAGCAGTTATTTGGGAATACATTAAACCTTGAAAAAAGAGCATTTGTCCTCTGAGTGGATCAAAATCTTGAAAAATCTTAAATATGGGGCAAATATTGATGCTCTGTGCCTTACATTCAGATTTTGAAATGCAAGTAGTAAATCTTGCTTGTAATCTATCTTAAATTAATGAAGAAAGTAAAGGAAACCCTAGGAAAGGCATAGTTGTAGCTATGATATTATATATAGAATATGAAATATATTCAATATTTGATAAATAGAGATTAGCTGCCAGGTGCTGTTGATTTCGGTATCAGTTTTGGTGACATAATACATGTAATTTAAAAATATAGAAGCGATTCATTCTCGTTATAATATGTATAAATAATAAAGAGAAAGTGAAATTCTCTCTTCAGTAATTCTTCCTACCCTTTGTGCTCACCCTTTCCTCTAGATTTAACCACTGATCTGTGTGTACCCTGAGTGGTCTTCTTATAAGCATTTACAAAAACATAGACATGTATGCATCTGCATAAAAAAAATCTGTGTATACATTCATAGATCCTAAACATTTGCATAAATGTATATGCATATATATACATTATATGTAGACATCCATATCATGTCATGTATATTCAGGAACTTTCTCTCACTTACCATCATGACAAACAATTTTATGCCAGCACATTTAAGTAGAACTTATTATTTAAAAACTTTGTGGGGCGCCTGGGTGGCTCAGTCAGTTAACTGTCTGACTTCAACTCAGGTCATGATCTCACAGTTCGTGAGTTCGAACCCCACGTCGGCTTCTGTGCTGACAGCTCAGAGCCTGGAGCCTGCTTTGGACTGTGTCTCCCTCTCTCTCTGCCCCTCCCCCACTTGCACTCTGTCTCTCAAAAATAAAGAAACACAATTTTTTTTTTAAGTTTGCATAGTACTCCAGTAGGGTTGACTTACCAATTTTTATTTAACCAGTTTGAAGAATGTAAATAGATGTTCTTTGAAGATACCTTTATTTGATTTATTATAGTTTGCTTATTTATTAAATAGGTGGATGTTTTTATATTATTTATTTCCTTCAGGATCAAAGTGATATCTTTTTTCATTTTTTGTTGCTTAAATTTTGCAATACTTTAAATATTTTATTCATATTTAGATATTCTTTAAGACCAGGCTATTAATTGTAAAATAAATCTATTATATTTTAAAAATACTTTTACATCCTTCTCTTCCAAATGTTCCTTTTTTTTCTGGAGCAGCCTCTTCTGTGCTTTTTTCTTTTTTGAGAATGTAAGTTCCTCTACAACATTATGTAATATGTAATAGCAAATGCCAAGTTCTTCATAAATAGGTGCAATACTCTAAATTAAAGTCTACTTCCAAATAAAGTTTATATTTGGGGTTAAACCTTCCATTTTTGAGGCATGCATTATAAAAACCTGACCTACTACTACAGCACATTCTTCCAATTTCTAATCAATGTCCATTCAACCAAAGCAATAACTGCTTCATAAGCTAAATTAGAGTGCCTTCTTATAGCTGATAATTCTTGGTACAACCTCTTGAGCATCAAGTGCGAATTTCAAGAGAATCCGTCCCTCGACAAATTCAGCGTTATCAGCCTGAATCCAGACAGCTTTTGCTTCCCTTTGAATGTTACTAGCCTGTACTTTCCATCTCTTTCATTTGTGCTCCCTTTGTGAATCCACAAAATCACGTTCAGAACACTAGTGGAAGAAAGAGCATAGGGGCCAGAATGCATGTTTTCTTTACTTAAAGCACTTCAGCCCTTACAAATTTCTCTTTCTTGTTCAATTCTCACTGAGAACCTCATCTATATCGTATTTGCCTGCAGTCAGAAACTCTTAAATGATAAACCTGAAAATGTATTTTCCTTGCCCTGTCACGTCAGGTGCTAACAGAGTTCTCCTTCTTCAAATCAGATCCACTCTCTAAAATGAATGACTTAAACCTAAGTCTATTCTGTGACACTTACTAGAATGTTTCTAACACTCGTCAACTATATTCTTGGCATTACTGACTCATCTTTACTGAAGATTTGTCTTTTTGATAAGTGAATTGCTTTATTAGATCTCTTTATTTATTTTTATTTATTTTTATTTTTATTTTTATTTTTATTTTTATTTTTATTTTTACAGAAAGAGAGAGTATGAGCCAGAAGAAGGGCAGAGAGAGAGAGAGAGAGAGAGAGAGAGAGGGGGAGAGAATATCAAGCAGACTCCACACTCAGCACAGAGACCAATGCGGGGCTCAATCCACAGCCCTGGGATCATGACCTGAGCCAAAATCAAGATTCTAATGCTCATCGTAGCCAAAATCAAGATTCTGACTGGGCCACCCAGCCGCCCCTAGATCTCTTTTAAGGTAAGCAAATTATCGTGTTTTTACATGCATACTTTTATTTAAATTTATGTATGTTATCATTCATTTATTTAACTAATAAGTCTCTCTTTGCTATCTACTATGCCCAAGAGATTATGCTAAGTGCCAGAGGTCTTATGTGTTTGGACCACACAAAAGCGACTATAGTATGAAGGAGAAAGAACACTGGATTTAGCATCAGAACCCATGGGTTTGAGTCCTGGCTTTGCAGTTTAGTTGCTCTCAGACCGTGGCCAAATTGCTTAACCTATCTCAGCTCCAGTTCCTATGCACACCTCAAATGGGACCAATAATATATTTTTCATTGACTTCATAGGAATTAAATGAATGCTAAATCACCTTATAATTGATTAATGCAAATAATAACTATAAAAGTGTATCCATGTTTTGTACCCTAAATGGGCTTATATTTTAATGGAGAGTACAAAAGTATTCTGGTCAAAGGTTACCTGGGATTGCCTAGTAGCCAAAGAAAATAGCATGGCATGTTCCCAGCACGTTGGACCTTTCTGTAGATGTCAATACTATTGACAGTCTCACCTCTCAGCCCTCACTCCTATGTTGCATTCACTGTCCTGGAACTTTAATGATTCTCTCTCATGTCCCTGAGTCCTTCTTCCCAGTCCTGGGCATTTTCTAAGGCAAGGTATGTTCAGAAGAAAGAAGGACAGAAAAAAATATATATTGTAATTTTCCAGGGAACTAAATCATTTCCAATTGCAGGAACCAAGGAAATATTTATGAAAGATGAGAAATTTCAGCCAGAACCTGGAGGATGGTAGAATTTCAGCCTCTGGGAAATGAAGAGATCACTCCTAGTTCAGGGATCAGAACAAGCCAGACAGGGAGCCAGCAAAGAGCCTCTGCAATACTGAGTGTGAAACAATATGGTTAGGGCCTTAAATACATAAAGCAAAGTAGTGAGATGTCAATCTAGAAAGGAGGGCTGTAGCTAGAGAAGAACTGACAGGGGTCAGATGTTAGGAATTTGCATTCCATCCGGTAAGCATTAGGGCCACACTGAAAATTTTGGAAATTCCTACTATACCAATAACTTCCAGCAAATAACCAATAACTTTCAGACATTAGTCCCCCAGACTCTCCTACATAAGGGAGAATTTTTTGATGGAATAGCAGAAAGACAGTTCTGACAACACATCTAATTTACACAGCTAAACTGAACATTTGACATCTCAGTCTAAAGTATCTGCATTTGAGTCATCTCATTGATTTTGAGATTCCTGGAGGACTTCTCCTTAAATGAAAGAGTACACCAAAGAAATGTCTTTTAGGAAAAAGGCAAGGTTAATCCCAACGGAGAATTCCAGTCTCTACCCTCAAAACATCAGATATGTTAAGATCTCCAGTGGTCATCGGTCCCTCGCATCCGGTGAGCAGTCGGTTAGAGGATAGAAAATGCCCAGGACTAGAAAGAAGTTTTCAGGGATGTGAGAGAGAATCATTAGAGTAGTCAGCACAGCAAATCCAAGGTAGGAGAGGGGACTGAGAGAGGAGGCTGAACTGCCAGAAGAGGAGATGGCCATGAAACAGAGACCCCTGGATTTTGGAGTGGAGGAGGAGCAGAATGGTGGAGAGAGGGGGTGGCAAACACAAGGAAAAATAACCAATGGCAAGGGAGAGAGGGAAAGTGGAGCTGAAGAGAATAACTGATGTTATGAAGTCTGAAGGATGGAAATGGAATCAGATGGAGGGTATTGTGTAGAGAAATTGACTTTAGAACCCAAAGGAAAAAGAGAAAGGGGGTAGAAATAGGAAGTATTTTGTAAAGAGGGAGGACAAAGGAATGCTCATCAACTAGCTCAAGGTTCACAATAAGATCAAAGGGGAGCAGCTCTTGGAACCTGAGAAGTATATGTAAGGTGACCTACATAATTCCCAGGGCCTAGCGCAAAAATGAAAATGTGTGACCTTTGTTCAAAAAGCAGAAAAAGGTGTTGTTATAAGTGCTAAAATTTGAAACTTATTTTTCTTCAGTGGTTTCTGTCTCATTCTGTCATGGTGTCTTTTATTTGCTCTTGTGCTCCTTGGGCATGGGGACACTTGAGGGAACTGCAGATACTCATTGGTGCCAAGAGTCCCCCACCCCCCAACCCCCTTGCAACTCAGCATGTGCTTGTCATACCTGAGCACAGACATAGTGCTCTGGCTGTTGGCAGGAAAGCCTGTCTCTTTCCTACCAGCTCACACCCCTACCCACAATGGATGGATGAAACCCAAGGATTCTTTATGCTTAGACTCAATTAGCACTGGATCAGTGCTGGATAGGAGGCTAACCTCTGCAAAGTTGCCTTGCAGATGGGCTTTGTCACTACTAGTCTGGTGTGGGGCAAGCTGCTGCTATTACCTGCTGAGATGCCACAGAGACTTTCATCATACCCTGATCTTCTCCCAACACATGTTTAGGCCCCCACAGAAGAGTAGGGGTGGCAGAGAGCTTCAGTGGTAACTGGGTATAGGCAGGGGTGGTGCTAGGCAGCTTAGAAGAGCCATTCCATAGAGGAGGGGAGGTGCTAGAAGATGGAAGGATGTGTGTGAGCTGAGGTTCCAAGTTCCTGGTTCATGTTGCACTGTCCCACCTGACTTCACTTTCAAAACACAAGTCCTGAGACAAAATTATTAGATATCTCAAGATGGTGAACACAGGGGTGCCTGGATGGCTCAGTCAGTTGAGTGTCCGACTCTTGATTTTGGTTCAGGTCATGTTCTCACAGTCGTGAAACTGAGCACCAGATTCTCTCTCTCTCCCTCTGTCCCTCCCCCCTTTCTCTCCCAAAATAAATAAATAAACATTTTTTTTAAAAATATGGAGAACACAGAACACTAAACTCTAAGCACAGAGCCTTTTTGAGCCAGGGCCCTTTGCCATTATCCTGGTCACATACCCATGGAGCTGCCTCTAAGCGTGTGTGTGTGTGTGTGTGTGTGTGTGTGTGTGATGTAAAAAGCTTAGAATAGTCATGAGTTGAATGGGTCCTTCAGTAGTGCTATCCTTTCTTGGTGCCTTTTGAGGTAAAGCAGGGTGAGTCGATTTCAGGGACACATTACTATTTTTATGGACTCAAGGCGTGTTTGCCTTAATGGACCCTTTCATGTATTAAAAAAATTTTAAGTATATTTTATGACTGCTTTGATATAATGATGAATATATTAATATTGTATATTAAAATATTTTATTTAACCTAAAGGGAAAAAAAACAACTTTCTTAACCTAAAAGTTTAAGATGTTAAAACATTTATGTGGGCCTCTAAAACTATTGTGGGTACTAGGTACTATGCCTAACGAATAAGTTGGCTCTCAAACATAAGTAGGTGTCATTCAGACCAGGCACAGAGATATGAGATGGGATCAGGGGGAAGGGATTCTGGAGACCAGTGGGAACAACAGAATACCCTGGCTGGGTAGACAGAGGTATGAGAAGTCTCTGGGGAATGAGGAACTATTAGATAAGGGTCTGGAGCTATAGCAAAAGGAGAAGGAAGTATCAAGCGGAATGGGGTAATAAATGGAAGTTTGGAGTCATGTTGGGAAATAGTCTAGGTCTTATGGTGTTGAAACTGTAAAAAAAAAAAAAAACCCAATTGGATTAGAGATAAAGGCCAGTCATGGTCACATAAATGTTTATTTTTATGTTTAATGTATTCATTTGCTTTATATATTTAGATATATACACATGTATATACACACATATATACATACATACACACACACACACACACACACATATATATATATATATATATATATATATAGAGAGAGAGAGAGAGAGAGAGAGAGAGAGAGAGAGAGGGAGGGAGAGAGACCAACAGGTAATTCTCTAAGAAATAAGTGCTGGGAGAAAAGAGTTTTTTAGATTATTCTTAATATTAAGAAAATTCCTAAATTATATTCTCCCAGTTCTAGTTTATTTGGCTGTAGCTAACAAAGGAATGAGAAAGGTAATACAGTTTGCTTCACCTGGGCTTTTAAATATAAGCGGCACACCAGTTTTTGTGAACAGTAACTTCAAGGTTTGATTTCAGGACATTTGTACTTAATCTACAAGTGTTAATGTTTCTGAGATAATTTTAAACAATATCATATCAGATTGCATATGAGTTATTTTATAGTAATAGAAATCACATTTAACTACAGGTTAAGTGACTACATTAAAAGGGAATACAATTATTTTAATGGATTTCTAATTAAATTCTTAAATCTTGGATAGTCTAGAGGTCCACTTTAAATGAAATTGATCTTTCTTAGAAGTTTGGTTGAAACTGTTGGCAAAGAGGGAAAAAATCTAAAAAAACAAGATTCTATTTTAAGTGTGATACTTTATCTTAAAAAGTACCTGTTTTGATAAACATCGAACAAGGAAAGGGTTAAGAAAGAACAGAAGAATGTAATGTAATAATGGCCAAAAATATATATAAGCTGATAGTTTGGCAAAAAAGGCTATAACCTATAAATAAGCATAAAATATTTATTCTTTTTAAGAAAAATTTTTAATGTTTATTTTTGAGAGGGAGAGAGACAGAGCATGAGCAGGGGAGGGGTAGAGAGAGAGAGGGAGATATAGAATTTGAAGCAGGCTCCAGGCTCCATCTGTCAACACAGAGCCTGACGTGGGGCTCAAACCCACAAACCATGAGATCATGACCTGAGCCGAAGTCAGACGCTTAACCAGCTGAGCCACCCAGGTTCCCCTAAAATGTTTATTCTTAAAAGTAATAAATTGAAAATTAAAGAAAGGTACCAATTTTACTAAAAAATAAAGTAGCAAAATGTTGCATTGTTTTATTTGTACTATTTTGTTTATAATATTTTTTTATGTTTTAAAATAACTATTTTATGGGGAATATATATAACTATTTTTTTTCCTTCCAAATGTTTGTAATGTGGTAAGGTCACGTAAATACAGAAGGACAAGGGAGAGGAGAAGTAGGAGGAAGAGAAAGACATGAAAAGGATAATACAGTGAGCTCTCTATAGATTAACATGTTTAATCAGAGTCTGAAGAGCCATTTGTTAAAAATGTTAAAGAAGGGACTCCTACAGTATGTAGGAGTTTGAACTAGTTTATCTTCTGAGGTCCTTTTAAATTCTAGAATTCGATAAATCAGTTATTTTTAGAATTTTAGTACAGTTTTTACTAGAAAAGAAATAGAGGTGACATTAGAAGTGGCACACAATTTAACATACTCACAAAAATATACAGCAAATGATCTTTATGATATAAACAAAGTGTAACTTCAAGCACGCTACAGAAAAAGCAGTGCTACTTTTCTGGTAGCTTGAGCAAAAGTCCTCGGTAAGATGTTATTTTATCTGGCTTGGGTCACCTGCCTTGACCTAATCATTGTGGCTAGGGAGATGGAGTTCTCAGGTTGCCTCAGCCAAGGCCCTACACCCACCCCATAGTTCAGTGGTGATCATGGGACAGACAGGTGGTAGCAGCCCTAACTCCCAGTTCACTAGAGAGGAGCTCTGAAATCTGGAAAAAGAGAGGAGGAAAATTGTGCAGATAAAATCATTACAAGAGCTCTCCAAATTCATAACATCAATTCGTCATTATTATGGTCTCTATTAAAGTCCCATGCATGGTATAAATTGTATGGTTTCTGAATGTGATAAAACAGCCAGTTTATTGTAGTTCATTTGATCCCTTAGGCTGAGATGTGGAAAGAAATTTAACTATAAGAGGTAGGGTTTATCAGAAGTAATGGAAAGGAGAGAAACTGGCTTCTGAGCTTTTTCTGAGTCTTAATTCCCAGCTTCTGGATCTCCTCATCTTGTTTCTCCAGCTGCCCAGTGACCAAGAGCTGTCCAAGGCCCCATATCAGCCATACTCTTAGTTTCTCTGTCTGCTGTTCCAACTTGTCTGTCTCTCCCTCCCTCTCTCCCATAAGAGGTCTTGCTCTTTCCTTGAATCTAGTAAGTAGGCATATCTATTCAAAAGCCATGCTGAGACGAAAATTCTAGCCTCACATTCACTTTCCCAGGAGAGTTTTCCTATTGACATATATAGTCAATGGGGAAGAGAGGATTTTGTCCTGAAGAAGACACTCTCTCACTCACTTGCTTCTCTCTCTCTCTCTCTCTCTCTCTCTCTCTCTCTCTCCAAACAGAACCCCACTGTGTATTCTGTCCTGCATCTCAATACCTGGGAAAAGATGCATCTTTCAAACATTGACCCCTGTAGAGTATACAGAGCTCTAGGTGCTCATCTCCCATTTGAGACCCTTAGAGTTGGCTTTTCAAGGATCTTCATAAAGGTCTTTTAACAATTTCTACATCAACCCAGTTATCTTAATCAAACAGGCAGCTGGCCAACCATTATTCATTACCTGCTTCTGATTTCCAAACCCCATGTTGGTCCTCCCATCTCCTATGGCCCCTTTTCTGCCTCTCTCGGTGTCTTTATTCACCATTTGCTTAGGAAAAACTAAGCACCATTTACATGCTAGAGCTATGTTAGCCCTAGAAGTGGAGCCAGTCATAGTCAGGAAGATTAAAATCTCTGGGGACCATGCCATTCATTCTTTTAAGGATTCACGGTTTCTGTTTTTCTGAACTAATGCTCAGGGTGAAGCCTTATCCACCCCTGGAAATAACATCTTTAGGTCTCAATCCACTAAAAGTTTGGTTATTCCTTAAAAACTGGAAAAGGATCAATGCATCTGGACTGTGAACTGAACTGGATATAAAGTTAGCTAAGGAGAACCAACCACGTGAGTTTTTGCTGAGGCTCAGTTTTACTTTCTTCCCATGATACTAATCCTACGAACTACAAAAATAATTTGCATCTCATTAAGTGTATGTCAAGTTGATGTTTGTAGTAAACTCCATGTGCTCGCTTTATTGTCATTGCTTGCTGCTCCCTCACACAGAGAGACTACGATGACAATATTGTATTATAATATACTAGAGTCTTGTCACACTGTGGTCCTCAGGGATGATATTGGGTCATGTTATAGATGAGGCAGCAATATAATAGATCTATGAAAGCATGACCTTGGCTGCTCTGTTTTCAATAACAAAGAATAGGTTATTTCTGGGCTTGGAAAATTTTTAAAGAAATAGACATCCCCAGAAGGCGAACTTGCTATACACATTCTGCACTATAACAGAAACACCTTATACTTTTCAAATCTACTAGACTATTTTCAGTCCCCATTTTATTTGATTTTCAGCAACATTGATATGGTTGTTCATTCCCTTTTAAAAAGACTCCTCCTTAGGGGCATTGTCCTGCTACTTAGGATTCTGCAGTGTCCTGCTCCTTTCCCCTTTCTCTGTCCCCCTCTCTCAGTCCCTTTTGCTAAGCCCTCTTCCTCTGCAAATTCAGCTATCCACTACTCATTTATTCCCTATTTTTCATTGTATCAACAAATATTTATTGTACATATGCATGTGCATATGGGCTGGGCACTGACACAGGTATGGGAAGCACAGTGATAAGCAAAACACATTATCTTTTTTTGTCCTCAAGGAGCTAACAATATAGGAAAATTGTTGGTTCCCTGGATTAGGGATTTACATCATCAGTGTTCTTTAAAATCATGTAAAAGCATGCTAACATGACATCTTTTCCTTTATCCCTTCTGAGCTAAAGCAAAAGATCATATTGCCAAATTGGGTTCAGACACAGAGATCTACCAGAGATCTACTTGAGAGACCTACCCAGAGATCCATCCAGCATCATGCTTTACTAATAGTTTCAAGGCTACAGGCAATCAAGAGGCATAAGGGAAAGAGGAAGAAAGCAGGAACATCTGTGGCTTCTCAGGTCCTTCCAACTTTCAACGGACATGCTTTTTCTAACCCAGAGTAACAGATGATTATGTGTTAGATTTCTAGTCTATATACTGTCAAGAACTGTGCAGGATCTGGGATTTTACCCCACTTTTTTACACTAACAAGTTAGCCTATTACTGGATGCTGACAGAAGACATGAGACTTCTGGGTCAGAAACAAAAGGTTTTATTGCTTCTGGCAAAAGCAGTGGCCAAAGCTTAATTTGTTCATGTCAACTTCTGTCTCCCCATATCCCACATCGGTCACACAAGGGCTTATAATAGAGCCTGTACATACAATCGATTGCATTATACAAAGGGAACACTAAGCTTGGGGGTGTCCACCACTTTTATAGTTAGTGGAAACAAGCCTGCTCATTTTCTCAGGAGATATGTTGACTCATCTCTCTCTGTAAGCACAGCCTAAAAAAAATGTTTTGGGTAAAGAGAGTGGTCAAGCGTAGAATGTATAAGGATACTCAGGGACCATGGTGGATTGTTTCTTCCAGTACATGCCTCCTCTTGGAATGCACTAATGTGATTTGAGAGTCTCAATAATTTTAGAATTTCCTCTCTCTCTTACATCTTTAACGCAGCCCTTTTTATTGGCCATCAGTATTTTAGCTACTGCAAGTCTCATCCACCTTAAACACCCCCTACCTCTACCACACTCTCCTGTCCAACTACAAGCCCCTCACCTTAACAGTTAAATTTATTACAATACATCTTTTAACTCATGTTCTCTCTTTCTTTTCCTTCCACTTTTTCTTCAACTCAACCCACTGCAATCTGGGATCGGTATTAGCTACTCCATTGAAACAGTTTTCTATGTCTCAATGTCCTCCCCTGTAGGTTGGGGTAATAATACTCTCTACTTCACAGGGCTATTATTTGATTACTAAATATGTTTAATATCTGTAAAGAGTTTAGAGAAATGCATGGCAAATAATAAGTGTTCAATAATTGTTAAGTTGTTTATTATTAACATGCTCTTCATCAATGTCGTCAGTGAAATTCTTCTTGCTAAATCCAGCGGGCACTGGCAGTTCCTACTTGACATCTGTGTGTTGACCGCATTTCCTTCTTAAAAACTCGCCTTCCTTGGTTTCCATGATGCAAGTCTTTCGGTTTTCCTCCTACTTCTCTGTGTGGTTTTCTTGGTCAGCTCTGTGTGTCCTACAGCGGCCTGCCTTAAATGTTGATATTCCTCAGGGTCGTCTATTTGACTCTTTTCTCTTTTTTATCTACATGATTCTGCTTAGTGCTCTCATCTACTCTTGTGCCTTGAATTGCTATCTCTAAACCTCATTCACTTATGTATTTAACAGATATTTATAGAGCATATTCTATGTGTCAAACACTAGGATTACTATTGTGAGCAAAACTTGACAGTGTTCCTGCTCTCATGGACTTAGTCATTAATTAGGAACACAGATACCAAATAATCACATACACAAATCTACAATTATAGAGCATCAATGGCTCCAAAGAAAATGAAGATAGTCCTAAGAAAGCATAGTACATAAATATGACCTAGATTGAGGGGGAAATACAGGCTTTCATAAGGTAGTGGTGCTTGGGTAGACATCTACAGGATGCACATATATTAGGTAAAGGAAGGGAGGAGGAAATCAAAAAGAGTACAGAGTATTCAAGGTACTTAAAGAAGATCAGAGTTGTTAAAACACAGTAAGGGGGGGCGCCTGGGTGGCGCAGTCGGTTAAGCGTCCGACTTCAGCCAGGTCACGATCTCGCGGTCCGTGAGTTCGAGCCCCGCGTCAGGCTCTGGGCTGATGGCTCGGAGCCTGGAGCCTGTTTCCGATTCTGTGTCTCCCTCTCTCTCTGCCCCTCCCCTGTTCATGCTCTGTCTCTCTCTGTCCCAAAAATGAATAAAAAACGTTGAAAAAAAAATTAAAAAAAAAAACACAGTAAGGGGAAAAGAATAGCAAGATAGAATTAGAGAAGGAGGCAAAGACCAGAGATGGTGATGTAGGGACCATGCAGACCATGTTTCTGTTCAGTGTAAGAGCAATGGGAAGTGATGGAGGGTATAAAACTATGACATGAGTGAGGGAGTAAGTGACTTGATTTTTCTTTTTTTTAAACATCATTGTGGTGCAGCATAAAGATATTGGAGGTCCCATTGTGGATATGGGGTATTAATTATAACCATCTATGTAGTTTCTATTAGAGCAATGTTAGATGACAAGTGGACAGATTTGAGATGTTTTAGGAGATAAGTTTGATACAGTTTAATGTAGTTACTAGATCAGATATGGGTGAAGGGGAGGAAAGTATCAAGGATGACTCCTAATTTTTAGACTTCTACAGGTAGATAGATGGTAGCTGACAAAACAGCCCATATCTCTCTCTTGATTTTAGTCCACACACTCAATTGCCTGCTAGATATTCCCAACTTCCCATCTCACTTGCCCATCAAATAATCTATGTTCAAAACTGAACTATGCTAGCAAATGTTCTTCCTCTTGTGCTATTACAGTGAATTCCACAACCATCCATCCAATTGCTCAAGGCAGTTGACCTTGACTCTTTCTTCTCCATCACATCCAGTTAATAACCAACTCATATTGATTTTTTTTATCCTTAACATCTTTTATATCTGCCCACATTTCTGTATTTCCACTGCTACTAGCTTAGATCAAGTCCTCATCATTCATCTGGATTTTGGTGATAGTTATTCCTTGGCTTCTCTGCCTTCAGTCTCCCACTTCTCTTATCTATTTTTCACTCTGCTGGTGCCCGTTGTATATAAAGTATGGTCCCTTAGTATGGAAGAAAAGACCCTCCACAATCAGGACTCAGCCATATCTCTAGCACCATCTTTTTTTTTTTTTTTTTTTTGGCTTTAATCCTTACTTTATAAGACCAAATGCCTTCCATTTTCTACAAAAACATATTGTCCTATCCTCAGCACAAGATAACAAGTCTTTTGAGCTTTGATCCTTCCTAATGCTGTAATTCTTTAAGGGACCCCTGGGTGCCTCAGTCAGTTAAGTGTCTGACTTCAGCTCAGGTCATGATCTTACACTTCATGAGTTCAAGCCCCATGTCAGGCTCTGCTGACAACTTAGAGCCTAGAGCCTGCTTTGGATTCTGTGCCTCCTTCTCTCTCTGCCCCTCCCCTGCTCACATTCTGTCTCTCTCTCTCTCTCTCTCTCTCTCTCTCTCTCTCAAAAACAAACATTAAAAAAAATAAAGATAAATAAAAAATACACATTACCATCCTGTTTGCCTCTTTGTGAACTAGATGGTTTTTACTGAGAAAGGCCGTCTCTATTACTGGATGAATGTATGGGTTAGAAAACTGGTAACATTTTTTTTTTAACAAAAAGGCAGAACGTAGGGCAACAACAGCATCTGCAAAGTTAACAGCATGTATTTATTTCCTACTAACTGAGCAACTAGCTACCAGAAGTAGCTACCAAGAAACCAACAAAAAGAGAAAGCAGAGACCAAGGGTTGGGGGAAAAGCTAGGAAAGGATCACTCAACACAGGTGTTGTAAGGAAACCGTTAAACAAGGCATCATCTTCGGCCTCTCTAGTGCTGTCAGATGTACCATGACACAGGCAGTTTGGTAAACCCTTAATATTTGTAGTAAGAATGAACCAAAATTGTGACAGACCCCCAAATTCATTAGAAGCTTGATAGAATATAATCATTCCAATAAATATTGCAAGGAAGAACTACATGACTTTTCCTGACCCTTGATGAAATATAGATTAAACCATCTTACTAATCAGAGAGACAGTAAATCTTTTTGATAAGTGTATGCAGAGTTTAAACTGCATTTGGTGACTTCCTCCTGTACACCATCTTCATAGTTTACAACATGTATCAGTAAGGATGCTTTTGTTTATAAGCAACAGAATTATGTAACTCAAAGTGCTTAAACAGTAAAAGGGTCTTGTGTTATTGGGTCACTTAACTGAGAAGTCTAGAGGTAGGGAGGACTTTAGGCACAGTTCAGTTGGGGTCTCAACTGGTTCTCTGTGAGTCCTTCCATTCTGTCTCACTTGTTGACTTTACCTTTAGTGTTGTTTCATTATGGGAACAACATGGCTCACATCCACGCATTATAATTTCCAGAGCAAGAAGGCATCTATGCCTCAGGATTCCTAACCCACATCAGCTGACTGAGCATCAGCTGATTGGATCACATCTGAACAAACTCATTCATTATTGAGAAAGCTATATGCTAATGAAGAAATAAACTTGTTCAATCACTATGGCAAATGGAGGTGAGATAATGTCAAGTAGAGTGTTCCTGGAATTTGAGAGGGGAATTGTGTTCATCAATCTCACAGAAACTATATGGCTTTTCTAAAATGGAAGAGATAAAATATCCCAAAGGAAAACCTGGGGTTATCTAGTATAAGTGGTGAAGAAAAAATGGATGAAATTCCTAACAGACGACCAGTAAATATTCACTACAGACACAATTCAAATTTATTCATTTTAAAAACTTAGAAATTCTGTGTCCTGGATTTTTAAAGCTACTTGTGAATGGTTAAAACAAATGTCAAGCATCTACTGCAAGGGTAAAGAGAGATTACGTGCAATCAGAGCCCAATTCTCAGAAATCCCATTGATGAATGTGGATGCATAAGAAGACTAAATACTGTGCCTGACTCTCAAATCACATATTCATTCATTCATTCATTCATTCATTCATTCATTCATTCATGCAGCATTTATGGAATATCTACTCTATGCCGGAAGAGCTTAATGCAACAGAATCTTTGACCTTAAGGGGTTTATTCAAGTAAGCGCTGTAGAATTACAATTGAATAGTTAGAAGTTTTGATATACTCCTGTATATGGTACTATGGTAGAACGTAGTGAAAATAAAGCCACATGGAAAATCTAGTGGAATCTTTACCAACCCTTCAATATTTCCTCCAAAGCTAACACTTCTACAATGTAATCCCCATCATAAAGCAACCCAAGAACATTCATTTCCAATCAGCCGGTTTCTGAGAATGATACGTTAAAAGGGAAATGGAAAAATAATTTATCTTATTCTAATTGTACACTCTAAGAAAATAATATGAAACAATTTTGGTTGTTTGGAAACAAAAATGGATAGTTATTGTCTCAGAGAGATTTTATGTGAAAAATACATTTGATAATAATGTGAATTCTCTTAAACTATTATATTCTGTGATCATCTGGGGAAATAGTTTTGGGAATTAATACAACAGAAATATTTATAGAAAGGACATTAAAAGGAAAAATAGCAGACATAGTTGATTCCTTGTGACATTCTTTTATAGTATAAAAATCATGAAATCCTTGGTCCATATCACAGAGATAATGCTGAAAAAAATTCTAATCACTTTATCATTATTTCTAGCAGTGTCCCGGAGCTCCAATTCTAAGGACAGAGCTTTCTTTAAGCATCTAACATGAAGACATAGCTCAGAGAATTTTTGAAGAAATAGTTTCTTCACATGAAGTATACTTGATAATAACATTTTAATGTAATATTGACATTTCTGGTTTTTAACTCTGTTGGGCAGAATCTTGATGGAAAAGAAAATCACTTGTGACAGCTTCAGCATGAGTGTCTAATATCATGGCAATTTAACCCGGTTTTATCCTATATCAGAGGTATTCCATCGGAAAAGAACTAAAGTGCCCTTCATGTTTTATAGAAGCAAGTAATTTTTCATAACAAATGATGCTAAAATAGCCTTAAAATTATTAACTCTTATTAAATCAATATTGTGGGAAATATTGGTGGTTTATTTTCAGAGGTTTTTGGTAGACAAAATATAAATCATTAAAAATACAGAGTATACATAAAAATGTGTGTATATATTATATAATATATATAGAAAAATAAAAAATACGTATAATATTGGTCAGAGTATCGATTTACCCATTTGTACTAAACTGGTCTTTGGTCAAACAATTGAAAAGGTGAACCAAGTCATGACATTTGTGATCCATGTATGTGATCCATTTATGCTTGAACATTGGACTGTCTACACTCTTGCTTCTGAGAGTACAGTCCACAGGCCAGCAGCATCAGAATTGCCTTGGGTCTAGGTAGAAGTGCAGAATCTCAGCCCCTAGGCTCCAGATCTACTGAGTCAGCGTCTGCACTTCAACAAGACCCCCTAGGTGCTTAAAGCATTAACTACATCAGGGGGATTTCAACTCTGGCTACACATTAGCGTCAGTTGGGGTGTTTTTAAAATGTTTTATTCCCAGGCCTTACCCCGGACCAATTAAACAAGACTCTTTAAGGGTAGAACCAGGGCATGAGTATTTTTATATGCTCACCAAGTGATTCTAATATGCTGCAAAGCGTGAGAACTATTAGTTACACAATGCCCAAACAATCAGTAAATTCAATGTATTCTGAAAAGGCATAAAAGAAAAAGGAAGTGAAACCAATTACTTTGTATTTGGTACTACTCTATAAATGATTGATTTTTTTTAACTGTTAATAAGTTTGCTTAGCTCCTGTGTGAACACAGCCTATTATGTCTCAACCTGCCTAGAAGTGTATTGTATTGTAAATCAAGAAGAAGAACACTTTGCCAAATCAATTAAAAGGAGTTTTAGGTTTGTTTTTCAACTTTGCTTCCCTTTGTCAGCCTTGCTTTCCAGCCTGACAGATCTAAATGCTGGATCTCAGACACTGTGCACATGCAAACCCCTGCACCTTTGGATTACCCACCCTCTTCTCCATGCACTCAGTGTTCAGTGTTTTACCCTATAATATTCCCTTGTCTCTCTAGCCCCAAATGAATTTGTTTCCTCTGAATCCCCATGTTACTTACTGTGTCTGTCATGCATTCTCACTGTATAGTCTTACATTGCTAGCTCCACTATTTAGTGGAATAAAATTACCTGTTGTTTAATTTCTATATATAATCTCAGTCATTAGCAATCTATTTCAAAATGTTATGCATGAATAGGGAAGGGAAAAAGAAATCATGGCATAGTACATATGGCAGTCATTATAATCCTGTTTTATAGGTGAGCAAATGGAGTCTCAGAGAGCAAGGTGACAGGCTAGTAAGTTTCAACAGTAAGATATTTTCCCCAAGATTATTTAACTCAAAGTACAGGGGCAGTTTGATTGCTTTCATGTATATGTGTGTATTTAATATGTTATAGTACTTCAACAATAGTTCCAGGGCAGAGTTAGAATATGAATACACCAAAATATTCATTTTATTTTTATTTTATTTTTATTTTTGAGAGACAGAGAGAGGCAGAGCACAAGTGGGGGAGAGGCAGAGAGAGAGGGAGACAAAGAACCCGAAGCAGGTGCCAGGCTCTGAGCTGTCAGCACAGAGCCTGACATGGGGCTCGAACTTACAAACTGTAAGATCATGACCTGAGCTGAAGTCGGCTGCTTAACTGAGCCACCCAGGCACCCCACACCAAAACATTCCGAAAGAAAACTCCCTCTCAAAATTGATGTCCACTCTTCTCTTTGGAATACATTCAATGATTATTCTTTTTTAAACCAATTTGCTTTCTTCTGTTAGAAAATTAATGAAGTTTGATGAATAGGGGCAAAGGGAGGTGGTCATATTACACTTCTTTAAAATTACATCTTATGCTAAGTGAAATAAGTCAAAGACATGCTCTGATTTCACTTATACGTGGTAGCTAAAAACCAAAACTAATGAACAAACAAAAAGCAGAAACAGACCCATAAATATAGAGACCAAATTGATAGTTGCCAGTGGAAAGGGGAGTGGAGGGATGGCCAAAATGGATGAGAGGAGTGGATGATACAGGCTTCCAGTTCTGGAATGAAGATGACCTAGGAAGAAGAGGTACAGCATAAGGAATATAGTCAATGATATCGTAGCAGGGTTACATGCTGACAGAAGGTAGTAGTTACACTTATGGTGAGGATAGCACAACATATAGACTTGTCTAACCTGTATGTTGTACACCTGAAACTAGTGTAACATTGTGGGTCAATTATAGTTTATTTACAAAGAAAAACGGGGGGGGGGGGACACCTGGGTGGCTCACTTGGCTAAGCATCTGACTCGTGATTTCGGCTCATGTCATGATCTCATGTTTCATGAAATCAAGACCCGCGTTGTACCCTACATGGGTAGCACAGAGCCTGCTTGAGCATCTCTCTCTCTCTCTCTCTCTCTGCCCCTCTCCTGTGCGTATGCTTGTGCATGTGTGTGGGTGTGCACTCTCTCTCTCTCAAAATAAATAAACATTAAAAAAATAAAAAAGAAAATGACATTTTAATGTACAACTAATACCAGAATAACTTTTTCTTATAAAAAATTAGAATATTGGAGATATGGATAAAATCTCTTTTTCCAACACCCTCCCACACACACATTATGCACTCCACCCAATCTAGATGCCTCTCTTTCCTCCCTGGAAGTAATCGTTTTTATTTGTGCACACCCTTAAAGATATTTGTAATGTCTTTAATACATATATACGGTATATTATCATAATTTTTATAGAATTTTTTTATGTTTTAAAAAATTTTTTTTAATGTTTATTCATTCCTGAGAGACATAGTGAGAGTGGGGGAGGGGCAGAGAGAGAGAGAGACACAGAATCCAAAGCAGGTTCCAGGCTCTGGACTGTCAGCACAGAGCCCGACATGGGACTCAAACCCATGAACTGTGAGATCATGACTTGAGCTGAAGTCGGACGCCCAAACAACTGAGCCACCCAAGTGCCCCTTTTTATGTTTTTATCATATAAAACATAGGATTCTTGGAAACTAAGAGTTTTATTTGTACATCTAAAGTAAAAGACCTGGGAAGGATATCTAACTCAGGGGTCGACAGAATTAAGATTCAAAATTATATCTCAACCCTGTGGAATAATATCCTAAAGCTAGAGAGATAAAAATTTAGCTAGCATGAACATTAAAGCCCTGTATAAAGTACAAATAACAAATGGAGAATTCTGAATTGAAATTAGTTTATATGAAAAAGATTTACAGGTTTTTTTTATCACAGACTCACAATTTAATAAAAATTCTAACACTTTGAAGTTAGTAGTTCTTATATCTAAAATAAGATTCCTTTAATAATATCAGAAATTACTCCAGAATATCTAAATTTAGAAGGAAAATACTAGATTGTATACAATGTGTATAATACGGTGAACAAATAATTTTAAAATGTGGGATTTACTTTGTGACTTAATATATTTTCAGACATAGACATATGTATATATTTTTTTCTTTTTCACACACAGACACACAACAATGCCAAGTGAAAGAAAATTCCTTTGTTTCCCTCAGGTCAAGCTCTGTAAACATACAAAACATTTTTTACAGATCAGATAGTTTTAATATAAGAAAAATCCTCCGATGGAGCACTACAGTAGTATTCCTTGTCAATGTTGATGACTTCTCAAGTAAGGATTTTGCCCCAATGGACTTAATCTCACTCTAATTGTCTAATTGTCAATCGTGATAACATATATTAGTGGTGAATATTCATACCCAACATTCTTTGACAGAATATCTGGAATTGGCGACATGGGAAGTCAGCGATGTTTCCTGCCTGATACACATGTTTGCCCATGTTAAATGTCCACCTCTGCCTGATTTTTACTTTGACACTTGCCAACAGGCATAGATTTCAAGTAAAGAGTATTCTCCAAACAAGAAAAATTTAGAAGCCCTTTATCCACTGATTACCTCAAAGGTTTTCCCTACATTTGTGGATATCTTCTCTTCATGATTTTAGATGCATAGTGCTGATTTACCTAGGGTATAAGGAAGTAGACATTCTGAGAGATGAATTTATTTTCCTTTCCTAAAGAAAGGTGAATATGACATTAATTTATTATGACCTTGACTGGTCAGAAGACATAGGTGACCATGAGTCTTGATCTCTTTTCATTTCTTCGAAAATTAAACTCTCATATAAACATGCTAAGCATTTCAGAAAATGGAAACCTGAGTGACAAGGAAAAAGCTGAATCAATGGAGCAAATGTATTGATGCATTTTTAAGAACTCCAAACCATGGTTTTACTTGAATTTATCTATCTTTGCCTTGATGTCCACCATAGCACATGAGAAGGAGATTCAAGGTCTTAACTCTATTATTGGCTTTATTCAGCAGCATCAGACCAATAATAGGTGTTTATCTACGAGTGTGTGCTGCTCCAGATAGAGTAGCTCATTGAAATTCTCCCCTCCGGTTTTCCTTCCCCAAGGAAATATCTATATCTCAGATCTGTCTAATTAACTAGTATGTGAAGAATAGAAAACTGTGAGACAATCCCTATGCTCATCGTTGCTGGGCTTTAAAAAGCTCAATAAAGTTTCTATCTACATTTTCTTGTTTACACTGTGGAGCAAAATGGATCAAACAAGCAAAGATTTGTGGCAACAGAGACAGTGCCTTTGTACAATATAACACATACTGTGTATCAAAGAAATATTGTGCCACTTCTCCGAAGCTGACATTGGAATGACATTGTAATCCTGGCCATCTGTCTTTCTCCTCTAGATGTCGATGAATGTGCGGTGGTGAATGGAGGCTGCCAGCAGCGCTATATTAACACTCTGGGCACCTTCCACTGTGAATGTGATACGGGATACAGACTCCATGCTGACGAACGCACCTGCATAAGTGAGTAAATATTAGAACCAGCTTGAAGCCGTTTTCAATGAAAATCGACCTGCCCATGTAGGGGCAGGAAGGAAAGGTTTTTCTATTGTAAAAATACCTCTGGAAGCTGATGGTTTTCAAGTACAAATCTATCTCTTAAGATAAAA
The DNA here is from genome assembly GCF_028018385.1 of Neofelis nebulosa. Taxonomy (NCBI): domain Eukaryota; kingdom Metazoa; phylum Chordata; class Mammalia; order Carnivora; family Felidae; genus Neofelis; species Neofelis nebulosa. The sequence continues at coordinate 61,937,932 of NC_080786.1, forward strand.
AAGACATTTTGCTATTAAAAGACTGAAAGACAAAAAGAGATGGGGGAGGAAATACAGAAATTAACATTCATAAGTAAAACTCGAATCTCCAAAGGCGTGAATATTTCTATAGACTGTCATTTCTGCCACATGCAGTGAAGTGTAAATTTGTTAGTTATTGCTTATACAGGAGTACAGCACAGGGCCACAATGAAGAGAGGACAGGACGCTGAACTGCTACAATCACTAGCTACGAGGTTCACTCATTTCAGATCAGACTCAGAACTGGGCTCATGATTGTATCAGCAAAAATTATAACCGATAATAAGTCAAGGATCTTAGGGTTGCTCAAGAGTAGTTAAAACTACACGCATGAAATATGAAGTTATTGTAATTTATTATACATCAAATTATTCTCAGCTGTTAGTTTTGGGTGTTAGGGTTATTATGTTAAATCTTCTCTGATTATTTCTAACTTTAATCAATTTTCTAAAATAAGTAGGTACACAGAAAAAAAACCAGAATAAACTTGTAAACTTCTGTGCTCCCTGTATGATTTATACATGCTCTTTTTGTTGTTGTTTTAACAAGTAATTTAGGTAAGTGTTTATTTTTCTAAATTTTTAAAGATGTTTTTTTATTTATTTTTGAGAGAGAGACAGAGAGAGAGAGAGAGAGAGAGAGAGAGCAGGGGAGGGGCAGAGAGAGAGGGAGGCATAGAATGTGAAGCAGGTTCCAGGCTCTGAGGTGTCAGCACAGAGCCTGATGTGGGGCTCGAACTCATGAACCAGGAGATCATGACCTGAGCTGAAGTCTGATGCTTAACTGACTGAGCCACCCAGGTGCCCCCAAAGTGTTTATTTTTTAATTGAATGATTATTCCCAGATGGAATCAAGCATATTCTAATTTTATCTCTAGGTCTCTTTTAAAAGTATTTATTATATATAGGGCTTGTTCACTAGTCCATTTACTCAAAATTATTAGTGTTTTATAAGTATTCTATAATTATGAAACTTGAACTAGAAATCAGCCAATTTCATGTAGTTTCATTACATGTGCTTCCTTTTTCTTTTTCTCAACATGTTTTCAAGGAAATGAGAGAAGGCCAAGGGAAACAGGTACAGATGTCCTCGTCATAGGTCTGATTTTGATATGAGAAAATGGGGTTCTGACAGCAACAAAAAGACTTTGCCAAAATCGAGTGAAAATACAGGTAGAAGTCATACCCAAGCAACCAGGGAACTCAATAGCATAATGATTATATCTACAGGAATCACAAATGGTGGGACAGCAGCCCATGCATATTTATGTAACCCAAATAGCCCCTTCTTTTTGCAAGATTACTGGTTTTAGCAACAGGAATCCCTTTCCCATCCACATCCCCAGCCTGTAAGGTCTTCAGGGTAACATCCTTTAAACTGCCATTCTAACTTCTCTCAGTCACAAAATATTTGGGAGCAGCAGGATTATTGATACATACAGATGAGGTATTTCTCAGGTAAGGTTGAGCTGGTGAATTTTTGTATCTGATAGACAAATATTTTGCCAAGTAGTAATTTCTATAAATCTATGATATCTGGTCTTTTTGATAAGGCCAAATAAACACTCTAATAACCAACTAAATTATATACACAGGTATAATTTCCTAAGTTTTGGTGGTTAATAGCTATTTCTTAGTAAAATCATTAAGCACTTTTCTTACTCCTGACCGCCATTGCCCTTGAATTTTCTAAATTTTGTTCTAATGACTTCGGGTCAAGAGTGGAGTTGGATAAGGATATTATGGTTTATCTTTTCTATTTCTATTCCTTAAAAGTCCTGCTGTGCAGATACATGGACACTACAGTTATAGCTTAGTTTAAGTTCCTTATGCTGATCTTCTATGCAGAATTTCAGCATAGTATACAAATTATATATATATATATATATATATATGGTGCAAAGTAAGCTAATGAGAGGTATGGATTTCATGGCTATAATCTTTTTAAAGCATTAACCCCACAGATGTGACTCTACTGATGGTACATGACTGAGACCCAGCACTTGACCTTTATGGAAATTCTGATGCCTCTCTCACATAAAACACTGAAGGGCCTTAAGAATCTCAGGTGACACAATTACAGCATTCTTGTTAAAATGAGTTGGAGAAGAATTTAAGTACTTTGTATTTAAAGACTAATACTGTAAGCTTGAGGGTAAGAACTATTTGCTTATTTGTTTTGAAAAACTAGGTTTACTGTAGAGAACTGAATTTCATAGTGGTTTGTATTTTGAGTTATATTGTAGGAAGGGTCAGATATTTTTAAAAACAGGAAAATTAAGTTAGCTTGCTTTCCCTTTGGAATTTTTTACCTGGCAGAAGACTGAAAATGGTGGTTGATGCTTACAGGGAAATTGTAGTAGACAGAAATTCATCGTGACTCATGGTAGGGTCACGGAAGAAAAGACGGAGTTATGGAATTTTATGATCCCACTACTTCGGGGTACTTGAAATTAATTGCCTTCATTTATCCCTTCCTCCCTTCCTTCTCTTCCTTCCTACCTCTGCCCCATTTTTCCCATCAGTTATAGACCTAGGCTAGTGTGACATTTTGAATTATAGCCTCTGGTGCTCTTTGCACTTTGTCTTAATCACAGTTACGGTAAAGTAAACTCCCTGTACCTCTAAACATTTACAGAGTTTCAGATGATTTTGCTTTAAAAAAAAAAAGGGTCCCCTCTCTAGCAATCGTGCACTTGTGGTGATATACGGCCAGTCAGCCTCTGCCAAAATGATAAAGTTCCATGAAGTGCTTTCAGACAAGGGTCCATAGTAGCTGACTGCCATGGCAGGAAGTACGAGTGTGTGGGCCACACGGTTCCTTATAAAGGGTTTCTTGGACTGCCAATAAATACATGTGATCCCAGCAAAACTGGGGAGCTTAGCCCCAATGCGCTTCATCTCAGCTTCTGAATGTGTCTATAAATTCTTGGAATGTATGTCATTGGGGGCGGGGTGGGGGGGCAAGAGCTTATTATTTTCATCAGATTCCTAAAGGTATCTATGACACCTCAAAACATTCCACACGTCTTTTTGTCCTTACGATGGCACTTCTTAAGAAGGTGTATGTGTGGGGGGATCTCATGACACTGTTATGTCAGGATACTGTCGCGTGATACTATCATATGGTCTAAAGCAATGCTGGTCAGTGACCGCTTCCCCCTACGGCCTCCTTTATGATAGAATTCCAAGCCAGAGGCCTGACTCCCTGTCCTTCAGTAGCATGCTTCCTGGCCTGCCATGACCTCTCCTGAGAGACAGCAGCATCAGGAAAGCCTGTCTGAGGAGATGTCCCCCATGGGAGGAGCACTGCAACAAGTGAGACTAGCCATGCCTGGTTGTCGGAAGGGCACAGACAAAGCATGGGAAAGCAGACAGAAATGGAATTCTCACCAGAGTTGATTTGCTATTCATAGTCTCCATTAACACAGATCTCATCAAGTAATTCATATACCTTTAAATTTTCCTTTACTTAGAAACCAAAAGCGTAAAAATTAGAAACTTCTAGGGGCATCTGGTTGGCTCAATTGGTTAAGTGTCTGACTTCAGCCCAGGTCATGATCTCGCGGTTCGTGGGTTCGAGCGCTGTATCTGGCTCTGTGCTGACAGCATAGAGCCTGGAGTCTGCTTCAGATTCTGTGTCTCCCTCTCTCTCTCTGCCCCTCCCTTGTTCATGCGCGCTCTCTCTCTCTCTCTCTCTCTCTCTCTCTCTTTCTCTCTCTCTCTCTCTCTCAAAAATAAACATTGAAAAAAATTTTGCTTAAATAAAATAAAAAATTAGAAACTTTTAGCAACCATCTTTTGTAGAAATCATCAGACAGATAGATGTGTTGATGTTCTCAGCAGTCTACCATTAACTCTTGTCCACAGATTAGGAACAGTGGCACAGTAGAAATCCAAGCTAGCACGTGGACTTCTATAAAGCATGTAATCTTTCTGCACCCTGGTTTCCTTATGTGTAAAATGTGAAAATTGGACAAAAATGACCTTAAAGCTACTGCATCTCTAAAGTGTTGTAATTTTATGGAGTTTCTAAAAGGACTAATTCATAACAAATCATCTGCTAACCTATATTTTTAAAAACTCGATTGAATTATGTGTACTAATTACCCTTTAGAGCTCTAACTTTATTTGAAAAGTGTTTAAAGAATTTAGGCTTTAGAAAGCCCAAGCATAAAATCAGGGTGAGGATTTTGTGTCCACTTTAATTAAAATGAGTGTGTATCTCGAATGTTTTTATTGGAAAAAAAATTATACGTCAATGCTTGTGTGAAAATACTATTTTTTATAATTGTATCTGGGAAGAATCTGAGAAATTATCTAGCCCAATCTCCTATGTGAGAGAGAGTCTGCCTTCTCTCTCCTCCATTTGAAGATAGGCCAGAAGGTGGCTGGCCATCTTAAGCCAAGAAGAAAACTGTCATCAGACACCCAACTCCATCCTGGACTTTCCAGCCCCCAGAACTATGGAAAATAAACTTCTGTTGACAAAGCCACCCAGTAAGTGGTATTTTGTAATGGCCCCTGAGCAGATGAACATGCTCCTGGTTCTCCTTTACCCCCCCCTTCTCTGCTTTATCTCCATTTTGCTCTTCTACTTTCAGACATAAATCAGTACCTGTAAAATATCTGGCAGGTATTTATTAAATATTAGCTTTTACTATGACAGAATATTAAAAAACACAAGAAACTTTACCCAGATGGATTTGCTTGTTGGGGAAAAACTCAAACTCATTGCAATATTTCTAGTTTTTGATCTTTGCCAGTGTTCTCTGTTACAAAATATATTACCCTTCGATAGCTTTTAATTAGTGATTTTCTTATTGTTAAGAGGTGGACTTTAGTAAATATTGCTAAATATAGGTAGTAATGATAATGTAGACTAACCCCCTTATACTGCCAGTGGATATTTTTTCACAGCCAGAGGCTACATACCAAAATAATTTATATTACCCAGATTTTCTGTATTTAGCTGTATAATTTGCATTTTAAGTAGCTTGTAAGGTTTTAGCTATAATTTGATAGACCTCACAAAATCTTTCATGATTTTCCATTTTTAATAGCAACCTTGTGAGACACACTCAGCTCAAATCTGCATTCATAATCATGTCCTTCCCCAGATATATTTGTTGAAATCAGCCTTTCCAGAGGGGCGAAATAATTAAATGATTGAAAGTTTTAATGCTTGCATAGTTCTCTTACCTTTCTTTCATGCCTTCAGCGCATAGATTTATTAACATCTGCACTCACGAATAAACAAATGGAACCACTGATGTCTGCACAGAGAAACCTCAGGTCAACACATTTTAATTATTTTAGTTTTTAATGCAAGAATTCTTCATTTCCAGTTGCTGGGAATGGTCAGAATCTGTTTTTGTTCATTGGCCCCTTTTTAGTCTCACTAAATGAGAGGGGAACAAAAAGGAAAAAGAAAGGTAACAGGTAAGCTGTAAACTAAAGATTTTTTTCATGTGGGTAAGTGTGTGACAGTAGGGTAAGAGGTCATATTTTAATTCCAAATAAACAGAAGTTGGATGGAAAGAAAAGGAGGGAAGGACAACCTAGAAACTGGATTCAATAAAGATACCCTTAGTAAAACTTTGAGCTTGAATAAATTTTCTTAGATAAGATTTTTATGAGTTTCACATTTTAAGTTAATGCTAAACTTAGAAAAAAAGATTGAGAAAACCATTAGGTGTGGTGGTCTTTGTACAATGGATTCTTTTGTTTTGATCTCAGTGTTCTGATCAGTGATGTCTAAGTTTTATTTGATAGAAAGAGTAGAAGATTCTTTCGACGGAATGCAAAGCGGTTGCCCTAAAATTGGAGATGAAAGAGGTTGAAGACTTTCATTGTAACTACCTTTCAATTAGTTGCATTATTTATGAAGACAAATTAGAAACAGAATTCATTTCAGATGACAGCTGATGTCTTGAAAAGGGATATGTCAGGTTAAAAAAATTGTTTAGTTTGTCAGGTTGATGGCATCTCTCAGTCATTATCAGATTCCTTTCCCTCTCAATATTAATCACTTTTGTGTGGTAGATGATAAATTTAATTCCCAACTTTGAATTTAAGGAACATTTCCCCATGCCCTCCTCATCCCCAATCTGTAGTCTTACGAAAAATCATGAACTTCCCAAATTTTTATCCATGTTATTGATTATTAGCCCAATTCAAAAACTTTTTCCAACTACTTGGATTTTAGGAATACATTTGGAAACTTTCCTTTTTTTCTACAGGTTTTCCACAGTCTGAAGACTTGGGAAGGTAAGACTGACAATTTTAGACAGAGGCTGACTGAGGTCTAAATTCTACTGCATCACGTAAAAGTTGTGTGATCTTGGCCCAGTTTCTTAGTCTCTCTGATCTTCAGGGTCTGTATCATTTCTCTTTCTGTCTCTCTATCTCTATCTATACCTAATAGAACCAGGAAAATATGTCACAAAAATCAATATTTCACATTGTGCAAGGACACATACCTTATAAAGACGAATGCATTTAACACACTAGAATGGCTGCCCATCGGGATAGGGGAGACTGAGAGTAGACTCTAGAGCTAAAAGTGAACAACACTTCAAGCAAGGAGGTCTCTACAAGGGCTGGGGAGTAATGAGAATTTTCCTTGAACTGAGCATTATGGTGAACTCTACCTTCCATATCGAAGGTTAGGACAAAACAGAACAAGGCAATGACATATTAGCACAGTGGTCTTCCTACTTGCCAGTAGTCTTTCCTTTCCTTCTTTTTCTCTGTGTGGAAGGTATCATCACATGTCTTCCTTCAGAATAACCTCCAGGATTTTTTTTCTAGTTACATTTGTAAAATATTTTTAAAAGTGAGATTTTATAATATATATCATATCACATAATAACAAATAATTTTGTTTTCTTGTGTTTCTTAAGTAGTTTCATAGTGTGTTGCAGAATACCCACTGTTTCGGATGAACTTAAGTATGAAGAGATTAAAACAGTACCTGGCACATAGTGGATGCTCAGTAAATGGTGGCTTGAATCAATAGCTTGTGATGATTATGTGTGTGCTCTTACATTGTCTTCTCACAATCAGAACACCTGTCAAGTGCATAGAGACACTGAGAATGGGGGATTTTTGGATTGTTGGCAATTCCAAGTACAAGGGTCTAGCTTTAAATTATTCATTTGTGAAAATATAGCATGGGATTTAGGATTGTGAGAAAAATAACGCTAATCTGAAAACAGCATGTCTTGGAAAAAATTACACCTTGTTCATTGTAACAATATGAACTTTATGACATAGTTATCTCACATACAAGCTATGTGACTTTGAGATAGTCACTTAACTGTTCAACGACTGTTCTCCATATCTAAGGGGTAGGGAGGGAAAGATACAGGATAGGTGAAATCCTTAATGTGGTGCCTAAAACAGAGTAAGCATTCAATAAATACTAGCTGAATATGAATTTCATACTTGCCACAGACTGTTGTTATGGGACCACATAGAATTATGGAGGGTCAGACACTATAGGTGTAAATTTGTTTTGGTGATCAGATGGCTTCCATTGAACATCTTTGTTGCTGGGTTTTTAGTAAATGTACATTAAGTGATTCTTTTAACATCTGTCTACTTTATTTTATTTTATTTTATTTTATTTTATTTTATTTTATTTTATTTTATTTTTCATGCCTTTGGAGTTTTAGAGCAATATTCACAACTATATTTTCACTGTATGGTAAAATTTCCCATTCTCATTTAGCACTAGATGGGCAATTTATATCTCCCTGTTTCCAAAAGCACTGGGGACAGTAAGCTTCAAGGCAGCTTATGCATTTTTACAGGGTACAAAGTACAAAAAGTCATTAAACTAAATAGTACTGCTTCCATCTAAACGAAGCAGAAGGATTAAGAGATTGTAAATACCAGATATGAGCATAAAACTTAAGTCCAAATCTAGTATCCCAGTATGGTTTTCTAGCTAATGACGGGAAAAGAGCCACATGGTTTCAGAGTGTGCATTCTCTAACAACAATCAGAGAGACATTTTTTTTTTTAATTGAATGATATCAAAATCTAGTACTGAATATATGTCATTTATTTTGCGGAAAAAAATCCTGAAATTCTCGGCTAAGGGGCCTTCCAACCTTTACTTCCATCTAGCAACTTCAGTATTAACTCTCTGCTCTGTCTGCTTTGCTCTTCACTCAGAGAAAAAGTGCCCGGCTGTTATTCAGGCAAATCCCATCCTGCCTTCCCTTATAACTTTGCTTCTAATATTACATCCTTCTTTCTCTCCTATCATCAACCTTTTTCTCTCCATCTTAACACAAAACATTTCCCTAAAACTAGTTTTGCCACGCTTATCCATGAATTTTCCCTACTCTTAGGTTCCAGAAGTGCTTACCAGTCGCTTTGCTTAATGTCTTGACAATAATGATCCCTTTTACCTTCATGACATTTTCTCCTCCTTGGTTTGTAGGACACGACTTTCTCTTGGTTCTTTTCCATCTCTGTGATGATTCCTTAACCTCTGTCATATAATCATTTCCCTCTGCCCACCTTTGAAAATTCTGATCATCTTCAGAGTTCTAATTTTGGCCCTTTCTCTACTTTCCCCTGTGTTCTTTTCCACTTTCACAGCTTTGCGTACTACAATCAGCCAGAGGTGAGTGATGTCCAAGTCAGTATGACTCAGTCAGTTCACTTTCTTTGTTCTCTTGACCTATAGATGCAGCTACCGTGTGAGGCCCTCATTAAAGAGGTCCCCAGCATTTCAAACGTAGTGGACCTAAAACTAAATGTATCTTCCTTTTTCCTCTTGACTCCTCATCTTTCCTCTTCTCTTGTATTCCCCCTTCATGCCGTTCATTCTCCAGGCCAGCCTAGTACCCTGGAGTTGCTCATGGCTCATCTTGTCTCTAATTCCACACATCTAGTTCTCCAATAAGACCAGTGGGCAATCTCTCCAGAATACCCCTGCCTCCAAAGAGCTCTCGCCACCAGGACTATTTGCATTCAGGTCCTGATAATCTCTTACCGAAAGGTTTATTGTCATTGCCTCTTAACTGGTGTCATCTTCCTTACTTGCCCCATTGCCACATATATCTCTTGAAAATATAATTCAAAAAATTATATTTTCATCCTTAAAACCCTTTATTGTCTCTGTGTAGCTTTTAGAACTAATTCAGAATGCTTACTGTGGCTCAAAAGATGCTTCCTGATCTGAGTCTTTGTTACTTCTGTCTCACCTGACCTGTTTCTACTCCATACTTCATACTCCAGGCTCAGATACACTGAACATTTGCAGTGTCTCAAGTATACCAGAAGTTTCCACATCCCTATGCCTTTTTCTTAGTGTCCCATCTGTCAGACACCCCCTGCTTCTGCACATGCTTTGTCACTGGGCTTGACTGCTGGTCGACACTTTCTCTTCACCCCTAGTCTTCTCTCTTCCCCACCTTTCTTCACCTAACTCCTGCTTATCTTTCAAGATAAAGTTTTTAATCACGTCTTCTGAGAAAACTTTTCAGGTCCATTCCCATACTTCTAAAACAAATTTGTCACTTGTAAGATTTAAAGATTCTTTTAGTGAGGAGACACATCATAAAGACACTCAGACGAAAGGAAGAACACTTGGCTACTTACATCTCCAAATGAGAGAAGGGTATCACTCAGGACTGCACGGGTTACACCGAAGACAGGGTAACAGTAAGCTGGAACTATAAGAGGTAGCTTATTTATGCCAAGTGGGGTGGGATTAGGCTAAACTCACTGTCTTCCTGGGATTGGGTATTTTGAATGATTTCACAAACACAAAAAAGCAGGGACCACCCTGGGTGTTCAGTGTCTGAGAAACTCTAGCGTTTGGGCGTGTGTTCCTGATACAGGAAGTAGTTGGGGTGGGGGCTTGGCAAAGTATCTGCGAAGGAGATCTGAGAGTTTTGAGCCATGACTTAAAAACTGGGTCAAGATAGCACTGTGAAATATTACATTATACCACTACATAGAGCCAAAGGCAGGTCTCTGACATAGAACCTCTTACAATGGATTGTAAAGATAGCTCTTCTTGACTACCTCCCCCACTAGGCTTTCATCTCTTTTGTATTCTCAATACCTCGCATGTGACTGAAATAAAGTGTTTAACTTTCTTAAATGACTCTACATTCATTCAGTGTTTAAAATATAAAGATCCTTGCAATATATTATGCTTTGTTTAGAAGTAGGAGCATTTTGCTTTTTTTATGATCTGCTTCTCTTTATAGATAAGACGAATTAAACATAAATGCATGGCTTTGGCCTCTAAGAAAAAATCGAGACTGCTGGATGGGACCATTCACAGAGAAAGCCAGGTCTCCTCAGGGCTTGGCCCTCTGTGTTGACATCACGATGAGGCTGAACAAGCATAGTTTAAGTACCCTGTCTTCAGACGCATTAATTAATCCAAAGATTCTAATTCTAGAATCTAGAGAGTTGTAGTTTAATTTTGACTGTGACCATTAATAATAATAGTTACTATGATCTTTATCACATTATATCTAACGCCCACAGCCACCTTAAGAGGGAGATACCGATACTGTCATTTTAAAGACACCGAAACTGGGATTCAAAGGTTAATATTACAGCTTTGGAATCTCAGGCAGGGTTTATGGCCCTGCAGATTCCTTCTCGGAAATGAGTACACGTGATAGGGAAGCATACTGAGGCTGCTTTTTACCTGTTGAAGGGGAAGAAGGAGACAAGTAGTCAGTTCAGCACATCTGCCAGGTAAACTCTGCTAAACTTCTCTTTTCCAGGCTATACGATAGGGTGATTTAGAGTCTTATGTCATCCTAAGTTTGGGAACTGAGAGAGATTCTCTGTATTCTCTCTTAGAAACTGAAAAGTTGGCTCATCCCATAGGTACCCACACTGGTTGTTTTGGGCGATGGTGCGTTGGCCTTCTGTCTGGGCAGGAATGCAAGTCAGACTCTTAAGCTTTCACAACAGAATGTCAACTTTGCCTCCTCAGTGTCTGGTATCTAAATCTTATGGCTCTCACTTCAGTTGACAATATAGAAATTCTGCACTACAGGCCTGTGTTGGAGGATCTGACCGTGAACTGAATGGGAGCCAACATTCATCCAAATCTCCCTTAAGACATCTGATATACAGAGTGCACAGCAGAAGATCATAAGCTTTGGCACCTAAAATCTCTAAGTTAGAATCCCAGCTTTGCACCCACTATCAGCGTGAACGTGGGCATGTTGTTAAATGATAACAACGGCTCATATTGATGGAGTGCTTGTTACCTATCAGGACACGGTGTTAAGTACTCTCTATTCACTGTTTCATTTAAACCTCATAAAATCCTGTGAGGTGGGTGCTAGTATGGCTATTTTAGCGATGGGGAAAGAAATGAAACATAGAAAGTCTAAGCAACTTGAGGAAGGTCACTCCCCTTACAGAATGGATAAATCCATGATATGCCCTTTGGGCATAGCTGATCAATGAAATCCAGCTGTGTTAAAATAAACAAACACGTCTATTCAAAAGCAAAGCATTTGAATTTTATTGTTAAAGCTTTTTAAGGAAGGAAAAGATGTCAGTTAAAATTTAAAGGGTTCACAGCACAGTTGCATGGAAAATGGGTTAGGCATACATAGAATCAGAGAGAACCCATCAAGAGATATTGCCTTGGGGCGCCTGGGTGGCTCAGTCAGTTAAGCTTCCAATTTCAGCTCAGCTCATGATCTCCGGGTTCATCAATTCAAGCCACCAGGCTCTCTACTGTCAGCACAGAGCCTGCTTTGGATCCTCTGTCCTCCCTTCCTCTTCCTCTCCCCTCTCTCAAAAATAAATAAATATTAAAAAAGAGAGAGAGAGAGATTATTGCCTTATGGCTGGACTGGTGAGAGACTCTGTCACTTTGGGTTATGATGATTAAATTTGGGTTATGATGACTAAATGCCAGGAACCTGGAATCCTTTTTCCATGTATACTCAGCCATATGAATTTTATTTTATGAAAAATAATATCATATAGAACATACAAAATTTTGTAGTTTGATATTTTACAGTTTGCAAATTAGTTATTATGTAAAAGTCAATATAATCGTTTGAATATACACTCCAAACGCATGAGTGTTTGCATCAAATTCTAAAATTTTGCTGGGTTATTTAATAACAACCTGATGACGTGTCATAAAGTAAAAAAGAAAGGATTTCCAAGACTTATTCTTGTTTGACATTGTTTAGAATTTGATTTGAAGGTTTCGTATTGTATGGTTTCATATTTGCTAGGAAGCTTTCGTCATGTCAGTCCCTCCCAAATGAGTCATAGAGTGTAAACCAATAGCACAGAGCCCCTCTGCCTGTTCTGCTCTGCCACGACCCCAGTGGCATTACTTTAGAAGTGGGTATAGTAGAGGACTCAAAATTTTAATAATTGCAATGGAATGGCTTGATTGATTATCTGCCTCTAGTGTTTTCTATATTGTATGTTGGAAAAAAAATGTTCGAGATTTCAATATTTCTCTTGGATTCAGGGGGGAAAAATGCAAATTTGTTTTTCTGTTGAGCCGATTAATTAGTCCTCTTTTGTCTGGGGAGAATGCCCTGATTCCTACAATTCACATTTTTAAAAAAATTCTTCAAATTTAAAAGCAGTCTAGTCTCAACCTGGTCTTATTTCGACAACAGCAACAAAAAAGATTTCATAAGCTTCCTTATTTCTCATTATACCTTTTATGGGACCCTGTGGTATAAGAACTACACTATTTCATCTCTTGTATTTCCATGAGACTAGTGATGGCTTCTCTAAGTGCCATATCCCATACACATCAGAATAATGGATTAAAACTAGAAAGAAAACATTATATATTAGGCCTCTTCAACCTCACTCTGAGTGTTGAAATAGACTGTTGCTTTGTTACACAGTTATTTAACTTGTATGGAATCATCAAAATACAAAATTTAAGATGCGGAAGAATAGGCTTCCTGCATCCCAGTGACTGACACATTTGCTAACCCTCTCCTTGCAGAAAGCATAAGTTAATAAGTGCAGAGTCTCAAATTCAGTAGGATATATCCTGCCTTGGAAGCACAAATTACAAGATCAAGAATAATTGATAGTCCACGTGACCCATTAAAACAGGTTTCATTTAATGCAATATGGTTTAAAATGGTATCTCTTTTAAGTAGGCTAACCTGAATGTAGGCACCCTTTTTTTGCACTTTATAGCAAAACTGAGCAATTCCCTCAACCATTCCGATCAGAGGACCTTGAACTGAGAGCACATGTTTAATGATGCCCGGACTAGCTATTGATTAAACACTGACAATGTTCAGAGGAATTGAGAATCAAAAAGCCTCCCCCATGGCCAGCTCTTCCATGCTCACTTCTTAATAGATGGCAAAGGAGGATTCTAAATGAGAGCGCTGCCCTGCTTGTCCTCAGAACTCCACAGGCAGTGGGATTAATTTCTGCTTCGCAGTCCTTTGCAACTACCATGTCTAACATGTCCAGAAATGAATACAGATATCCCTCCTTTTTTATTTCCTTGTTCCTCCTTTTTGAAGCAAGAAATTTCTTATATGAATTTAATATAGAATGACACCAATGCATAAGCAGAATGAATGAGGGCTCACCATTAATTCATACATAAAAAATAAGACAAATCCTGGGGAGATAATTCAGGCTGAATAATTCTCCAAATCAAGCAAGCAAACAACAACAACGAAAGTTTAAAGAAGATAAAGAATAAGAGAAAATAAAAATAGAAAAAGGATTCGAAGCCAGGACAGATGTTCCTACCACCATGGCTCTGTTGAGTTGATTAGTTTCCAGAGGCTCAGATATTTTTAGGATATTCTTTTGTCTGGGTGGGAGATTGTGACCCAGAACTGTGAAGTAAGGCTGTTTCTACACTTAAAAAAAAAATGTGATTTTCAATGATGGAACCACCCAGCTGTTTTACCTTCAACAAACATTAATGGAACCCCTAGAGGGTGCCAGGAACATTGCCTGCTGCTTACCCTTTTAATGTTACTTAATCCCTCCAACAATCGTATGAAATATTCATTATAATTTTTTTAGAGATGTGAAATCTGAGGTTTGGAGGAATTAAATAAATCTCTACTATCAAATAATCAGTAAATAGGAGAGACTAAAGTCATGCTGCTAGAAATTGTCAGAGCAAGGATTAAAATCCAGATATTTTGAATAATATTCTATTGAGCTAATTACCATATAATACCTTACTTAGGTTTTTTTTTTTAATTTCTTTTAACATTTATTTTGTTTTTGAGACCGAGAGAGACAGAGCATGAACGGGGGAGGGTCAGAGAGAGAGGGAGACACAGAATCCAAAGCAGGCTCCAAGCTCTGAGCTGTCAGCACAGAGCCTGACACGGGGCTCGAACCCATGGACCGCAAGATCATGACCTGAGCTGAAGTCGGATGCTCAACCGACTGAGCCACCCAGGTGCCCCACCTTACTTAGTCTTATAATACACACTTAATGAAAGGTTGTGTGGAAAGCTCAGATTTTTTTTTTTATTGTTGGTTGTTCGTTTACTTTTTTTCTCCCTGGTTTCCTAAGGATTACATCCTTAGGGTTAAAAAAAAGTGGAAATATAAAAAAGTATAAATAAGGAAAGAATACACGACAAACACCCACAACTCAGAAGTGACCACTGCTAACGTTTAGGTTTCTTTCATTTCAGTATTTTATTTATATGTTTTTTTTCTTTTCATAACTGAGACCACGCTACTTTTTGTGATATATTCATAGAGCAGCACACATATCACACATACACTCCCTACATATCAATATGTATTAATCTAAAACTATTGGTAAAATGCACTTTAATTGGGGCAAATACCTTCTGATGTATGTAAGGAAAATATATATATATATATATAATGGAACTTTTTTCTCTTCTAAATAACGCTAATATTAGTATTTATTTGCATATATTATCTAGATATTTTATTGTTTTCTAGGTGAGATTCAAGCACAAGTGTTAACGTAAAAGAAGTTTTTGAAAAGTACATCTTTTTAAAAATTCTTGATACCTATTGTCAAAATATTTTCCAGATTTTAAGACCATTTGTTAATCTGTTACAACTTAACAGCTCCAATATAAAACCTCCTTTCTAGCACAAAATTTTATTGCCTTTTTCAGTGTTTACTAATTTAATAAGTAAAACCATGTACATTGTTTTACTTCTTTCATTAACTTCAGATTCTAAAAATAAATGTGTCAGTTGTATTTCCTTTTATGAGTTTCCTGTTAAGGTACTTGGCTTTTTTAAATTGTGAATTTCAGGGGCGCCTGGATGGCTCAGCCGGTTGAGCATCTGACTCTTGATTTTGGCTCAGGTCATGATCCCAGGGTTGTGAGATTGAGCCCCACATAGGGCTCTGCACTGAGCGTGGAACCTGCTTGACATTCTCTCTCTCTCCCTCTGCCCCTATCCCCCACTTTCACTCTCTCTCTCTCTCTCTCTAAAGGTAAATTTACAAATAATAATAATAATAATAAATAGATTGTGAATTTCATCTTTTAAAGTATATATATTATTTTATAAAGCAAACATAGCATGATATCTGTCATCCTTATTACAAATATGTTGTAATTTTTTTGGTATAAAAGTGTATATATCACAATTTAGAATATATATATTGGGGCGCCTGGATGGCTCCGTCGGTTAAGCGTCTGACTTCAGCTCAGGTCATGATCTCACGGTCCGTGAGTTCGAGCACGGTCTGTGCTGACAGCCCAGAGCCTGGAGCCTGTTTCAGATTCTGTATCTCCCTGTCTCTCTGCCCCTCCCCTGTTCATGCTCTGTCTCTCTCTGTCTCAAAAATAAATAAAAACGTTAAAAAAATAAAAAACAAAAAATTTAGAATATATATATTAAAAAATAAGAGGAAAATGTAAAAAAATCATCACCATTACCACCCAGAGTTAATGAGTTTTAATACTTTCATTGTACTAGGTGCGAATTTGGGTCCTGAGGCCTGGCCAGATCCTTGACCAGAACTAGAGACAGATGTAGTAGAAAGCCTGTGTACCTCCAGCACTTTTGCTGTCTACCTATCCATTATGAATCAATCATCCATATGGTTTTAAGAGCTTTTGAAGTAGGACTCCCTACCCACCCTTTCTTAGCAAATGAGACTGTACCTCAGTTCTTTGAATTGAATGAAATGGGCAGCAGGGGACTCCAAGGAAAATATTCACCAAAGGGTTCCAGCACTTTGTATTTCCTAATCCTAATAATGCCATGCTTCTCTGGCCCTCACATAGCTGGTACCTGACAGTGAGATTCTTCCTAGGACTCCAGAGCTAGTGTAGAAGAAATTCTTCTCACAGGAGCTATTAACCACAGAGGTTTTCTAAGCAGGGACATCCAAGCAACTGTTTAAACAGAGAAAAATGTCTGATCATATATTGTTGCAGCAAATTAAAGGCCTATGGTGATATTAATTCAGTATATTTTTGGGGCGCCTGGATGGCTCAGTCTGTTAGGCATCTGGTTTCAACTCAAGTCATGGTCTCATGGTTTGTGAGTTTGAGCCCTGCATTGGGCTCTGTGCAGACATCTTAGAGCCTGGAGCCTGCTTCGGATTCTGTGTCTCCCTCTCTTTCTGCTCCTCCCCGCCCATGCTCTGTCTCTGTCTCTCAAGAATAAATAAAAATTATTTTTTTAATGTATTTTTAAACTTTGGGACAGTAGTGGATAATTATTTCCAAGGTATCATGTAGAACTGTACAGATTTTTAGAAGTCCCCTAAAGCACTGATATTAAAGAGGACATTCTGAAGAGAACGATTAGAAAAGCATGATTCTCAACCTTCTAAAAGGACCAGTAAGGGGCGCCTGGGTGGCTCAGTCGGTTAAGCGGCCAACCTCGGCTCAGGTCATGATCTCGCGGTCCGTGAGTTCGAGCCCCGCGTCGGGCTCTGTGCTGACAGCTCAGAGCCTGGAGCCTGTTTCAGATTCTGTGTCTCCCTTTCTCTGACCCTCCCCCATTCATGCTCTGTCTCTCTCTGTCTCAAAAATAAATAAACGTTAAAAAAAAAAATTAAAAGGACCAGTAAGATGATGCAGAATTCCCTATCTTTACTATAGACAAGAAAGTAATTGCTTAAGAGAGGCACACAAGTTTGAGGAGACAGTGTTCTCTGTCTGCTCATCCCATCTTTTTCCCACAAGGAGGAAAAAGGACAAAGTCAAAGAGGCTTGGCTGTGAGTTCTTTTTCTTTTCCAAAAGAAATTAAATTGGGGCGCCTGGGTGGCTCAGTTGGGTAAGCATCCAACTTCGGCTCTGGTCATGATCTCATGATTTATGAGTTCGAGCCCCGTGTCGGACTCTTGCTGACAGCTCAGAGCCTGGAGCCTACTTCAGATTCTGTGTCTCCTCCTCTCTCTGCCCCTCCCACACTCATGCTCTGTCTCTCTCTGTCTCTCAATAAATAAATGTTCAAAAAAATTAAAAGAAATTAAATCAAAGTTTGTATGATTTTTAGAGCTCTTCTTAAATTTTAATGTATATTCTCTCCCATGCCATTATATATTTAACAAAATCATTTTAATGACTGATATTCAGTTTTATGATAAATAATTTCTTTATTGATTTACCTGCTAATGGCCATTTTTGTGTTTTCTGTCTTTTGCTGTAGTGAACACAGTCACTGACGAGCACATTTATAGTCAAATCTATGAATATATTCAGAATTACTTCCTTAGAATAAATGAACATGCATAGAATAACTGCATCAAAAATTATGTTTATTGTCAACCTATCCCCAGAAAGTATCAATTTAAATTTCTGTCACCAGTATTTTAGAAAAACCTGTCCTTTTTCTTCATGCCCAGATAAAATGTATAAATTATCTTTTATTTTATCATTCTTCCCAATACAATAAGTGTCATAGGTTGGGTTCCCAAAAAAACACGTTTTAGGGGTTTGTTTAAGAATAACTCAAGTGAGGGGCGCCTGGGTGGCGCAGTCGGTTAAGCGTCCGACTTCAGCCAGGTCACGATCTCACAGTCCGTGGGTTCGAGCCCCGCGTCAGGCTCTGGGCTGATGGCTCGGAGCCTGGAGCCTGTTTCCGATTCTGTGTCTCCCTCTCTCTCTGCCCCTCCCCCGTTCATGCTCTGTCTCTCTCTGTCCCAAAAATAAATTAAAAAAAAAAAAAAAAGAATAACTCAAGTGAGAGGTTAGGGAAACAGGATAAGACAGAAGAAAATCAAAGTGCAATGCAATTTCAGCAAGGGTTTACCAGTCTGTACAGAGGACTCAAGAGCTGGGATGTTCCTTCAAGATTGTCCAGGCTTAAGGCAAGTGGTCTGGGACTTGATATGCTTATAACAATTTTCAGGCATCCCTGGATGGGGCCTGACCTTGGATGAGAAGGTTCTCTTCAGATAAGGGCAATTGTTATGGAGAACAACTTGGCCATAAACAGTGACCATGGCTGGCAGTTGAGGAGTTAGTATGGTTCTGAAGGGGATAATTGGGCGGTGCTTCCAGAGCTGCTACGGCAGTCCATGACTTGTCCCACTCAGATCTGCTTGCTTTGTATAATAATTAGTAGGAAATCTCCTCCGGGATTCTGATTATTTTGTTCCCAGGAAAATTTGCAAGGGTAAGGCTAATGAAATGAACTACAGTCCTTGTCACTGCAGTTGGTCTTGAGGCTGAACTGAGACTCAGCATCTTCTCATTACAGCCCTAGATTTCTTTTAGTCTAATTCCATTACCAACTGCTATAGGTAGGGGTCTCTGGGATGTGCATAGAGGACATTTCTTCAAGAGTGCTCTTGGGAACAACACAGGTGAGAGGTGAAGGAAGGAATTGGGCAGATGGATGAGTTGAATTGAGATGCAGCTGGACTGAGATGCAGTTGCCTCGGCCAAGTCTATGGGAACATCAGAGCTGGAATAGCTTTTCAGATTGGCCCTGTCTTTGCACAAGTCAGCAAGACTTTATTCTTATACCAGACCAATCTACGGATGCAGGCTTCTCTAGAGTAGGGGATGTGGCCTTGGGCAAAGTGGGTCTCTTCAGTTAATGACGCTTCTAGAGAGGGACTCAGCTGAAATCTGCCAGTTGCTAACACCCCCAGGAGCTGAAGGAATGATTATTTCAGTCCCTAAATGGAATCTGGGCACCAAGCGATGGTACTCATTACAGCAGTTTAAATGGCATTTCATGATTACTGTAATTTGTATTATTTGATATGTCTGTTAACTATATGAATTCTTTCTTTTGGAATTACGTATTACTTTCTTCTATTTAAAAAAAATAATGTTTATTTTTGAGAGAAAGAGAGGCAGAGTGTGAGCAGTGGAGGGGCAGACAGAGAGGGAGACACAGATTCTGAAGCAGGCTTCAGGCTCTGAGCTGTCCGCACAGAGCCTGACACGGGGCTCAAACTCACGGACTACAAGATCATGACCTGAGCTGAGGTTGGAAGCTTAACCGACTGAGCCACCCAGGTGACCCTCTTTCTTCTATTTTTCTATGTAGATAACATTTCATTGATTTGGGTTTTTTTCTGTCACATGTTGCAAATACTTCCATTTTTTCAATTTTTGGTTTTCAATATAGCCATATTTAAATTTTATATAGAACAATGTATTTATCTTTTTCTTTTGCATTTCTTTCTTCCAGATGAGTTTTAAGAGTCCTCTATCAAGCTTACAGAGAATTACTAGATAATCAGATCTAGTAATTTTATTTGTTAGATTTAAATATTCAGTTTACTTGGAATTTATTTTGGTGCGTGGTATACACTTAAATTATGTATGTTTTCCAGATAAGTCAACAATTATCCCAGCACCATTTTTGCGTGATACTTCTCATCTTCACTGAATTTAAGATTTCTATGTAATTATTAAGTTATTTTATATACCAGGTTCTGTCTATATGATATTCTTTTCATCAGTTAACCTGCTTATACTTACATCAAAAAATTCCCTAAATTATTATAGTTTTATAGTATGGCTTATTACTTAGTTGAGCTCACCCACCAGAATGCACAGATTATTGATACAAGGGTAGGTGATCATGGTTATCTTATATACCTAAATTTTTTATACATCTTCTTGTTTATTTTTTTACATTTATTTATTTACTTTTGAGAGAGAGAAAAAAAGTGCTAGAGGGCGAGGGGCAGAGAGAGAGGAGAGAGAGAGAATCCCAAGCAGTGTCTGCACTACCAACACAGAGCTCAATGTGGGGCTCAAACTCATGAACTGTGAGATCATAACCTGAGCTGAGGTCAGACACTTAACTGACTGAGCTAATAAGTGCCCCTATGCCTCTTTTTCTTATATGAACGCATCTGTATTTCTTTACTTCTGATCATCGTTCTATGCATTTTACCACTTGACATATGTTTAAACACAGTTTGAAAGTGTCACACTCTTGTCTTTTTTTCCTCTTCTTTTTGTTACAGTCAATTTTTGAAAACAACCCCTGAGCTGCATGTTTCTTTTTAAATTCCTTATATTTTCTATTTCAGGCTTCAACAATATAAATAAATATTTATTGAGGTTTGAAAGAATAAGATCATCACTTCCTTTCTGTGTCAACTTCTTGGCTCTTGATTTCTCTACATCACAAACTATGTCTAGAATATCTCACGATGAGGTAGGAAAACATGGGGAAAAAGTAGATTAAAATACACTGAAGTGACACATATTCACTTTTCTGTCCTTTTATTACTTTTTCCTAAAGAGATGTCATTGATAAGGCTTTAAGTGTTTAGGCTAGATTTACTTTCAGGGAAGTTATAAATTGGGAGACCTCTGAACTTGGTGGAAAATTTTGGAACCCATAGAATGAAAAAGCTACTCATTGCTTCTGTTTATGTGTTTCTATTCATCCTCACATATCACTGAGTGAAGGACTGGCTCTGTAATTTGCAGGAATGGGTACAAAAATGAAAAGATAGGGTCTGCGGTTCAGAAAATATTAAGAATTTCAAGATGGTGATACCGAAGCATTCCACTGAGTGTGGAGCCATTTTGCAACTGCGTGGGTTTAAGGTCCTCAAAGCTGGCTTGTGCCGGAACCCAACCCACACACTGTGCAGGGCAACAGTGTGACAGGGGGGAGGACACTGGCAGCCATGGTTACTTCCCTGGCGAAGCTCACAGGGTCAGTGTAGATGAGAGCTGAAAAGTGCCAATTCATTTCCTTGAATAGTGCTCCATTATCTTCTGTAATTCAGGATTGGTTGTAGAACTTTGACCGCTTTACACTTGTCCCCAATTCCCAACATAGTTTTTCAACTGCTACAGCCTTGGATAATCATTTAGCAGAATTTGTTAAATGACTACTGTGTGCAGAACACCCTACTATCACCTGGGTAAAGATAAGATTAGTGGCTTATTTTTATCGTTAAAAATCATTCCCAATAAAGCAGTATAAAGGTCCTTTGCAGAGGGTATTTTCATATCCATGGCGAGCATGTATGTACTCTGATTCATAACAGCCGCTGGAAATTTTCTTCTCATTAATCTGACTCCCCGAAAGGATATTGTGCTCCAAATGCAAGGAGCACTGTCACGAAGGAGGAAATGTATCTTATTAGAATAAGACTCTTGTAGATAATGACTGCGTGGTTTGTCTTGATTTGGGGACTAATATATATGTGCTCATTTTCTTTGGGGGAAGAGGATAATATCAAAATATATTAGCCAAAGAGCCGCAGGGGTAGGTAAGAAATAGGCAGAAATAGATTTCCTTTAGCAATTGATTCCTCAGCATGCTAGTTATGTTCAAACAAGCACTGGATTTTTTGACATCTGTTTTATTTTGTTTCTTGCCTCTTCCAGTATTCAAGCTGTCAGCTCTTGCTCTGTTAACAATGGGGGCTATGAGCTGAAGTGTGTTCAGATCACTGATGAACACTATAAGCCCTGGTGTCTTCCACACCACCAGCTGAAATGAGACAGCAAACACTGTGAGAGGAAGTCACGGTGAACACGTATTACCTGCTGCAAAGGAACAGCGTGTTGAGAGCAATAAAACTTTTTCCAGCACTATGTACCATTTTGCAAGATTGTGTGTTTGAAACAATCATTTTTTTATGCCTATAATCGACTTCACATGTTCCTTTCCATAAACAGCTGTTGCCTTTTGTGTCTCAGGAACCATTTGGGGCTCTGGGTTCCTATTCACTCTCTTTTAAGGGAGGGCAGACAGCAACAGCAATATGATTCATGGTGATGAGCTGTGACAGGATTCAAGAATTGAAAGTGATGTTAAGTGTCCCATGGAGTTTATAAGAAATTCCAAACAAAGATTTCTGGAAAATGCTTAAATGCACAAACAAAGCAAGAAGGGTGAAGACTTTCATTCTCCCTGTGCATTTTGTTACTGTGCTTCAACAAGAAACAGTCTCTGCAGACTCAATAGAAAAAAAAAAAAAACTACATGTATTCATAGTAGTGTTTTATTTTTTGATAAAAAGCACATATTCCCTCACTTACGTTTATTTAATTAATTAAAATTCTCCGAAAGACTTGGTGTGCTAACCTCAACTCATTCAGCAGGGGAGACTGAATGAGTCAAGGGGAGGCTCCCATAATTTTCACCTATACCCTAATTGTACTCCCAAAAGGAGAAGTATCTTCTTTAATTCATGCAACACATTTTTTCTCAGGGCTAAGTAAAATGTAAATAAAACTAGCTCTTTAAAATTTTGATATTATCTGCTAACACCAGTCTACATACAAACAGTGTATGTACTTGCTTCTGTGAAAATGTAGCAAGACTGCATTCTTTTCCAAATGAAGGGTTTTTTCCAGAGTCTTTTGTATAGAAATTCTGGGACCACAACTGCTTATTCCCCAGTTGGTTATAGGGTTTTTTTCCCAAGTTAACTCTTTCCGTTATTTTTTTTTCTTTTTCTAACTTCCCCAATTTTTTTTTTTTTTTCGTTTCTAGTTTCCTCGTCACTATATCTCCACTCTGGCAACAAAGCTTTTCTTATGAACCTCCCTTGGGGTTTTAGTACTGTATCACAGCTACATCCCCAAGCCATCTCTGTCAAAGATACGAATCCCCTTCATATTCTAGGGGTTCCTGGCTTAGCGAGATTCCTCAGGCTACTTGAAGTTATGCAAATGAATGACAACATTTCATGCACCCTAGAATTTACTTTCTTGAGCAAAAGACTAGTGGGCAATTGGGATTAAATTTAACACTGCAAGGTGGTGGGGCAAGGCAGAGACCCCTGTTATATACCAAAAGAAAGAAATACCCTAGCCAGTTTAACACAATTAAGTAAGAACAGTGTCCTCTGCAAGTGAAATTGTGCATGTTTCCTCTGAGCAACTATACATGATTTGAGTTGTGGGTTATTCTCTGGAAGTCGTTCAGCATAATCAATGAAGAGCAGCAGATGCCATTTTGCTGGGCACCAGTGAAGGTGGGTCTGAACTGACGTGTGCAAGTTCATGCTCTCGTGGTAGTTAATGTCCATCACCTGTAAGGTCTACAGTTTGCCCGCAATGAATTAGTAACAACTGGAATTTTAGAAAGAAGAGGAAGAAAATTAACATATTAAAGTTTCTTCCTTTTAGAATTACGTGGATGAACTAAGATGATGTATTCTATACTGTAAACAAATTTCCCCAAAGCGTGGTTTTGCTACACTTGGGATGAAATGAGGGACAGAGTTGTTTTCCTCTGATATCATGGTCCATTTAGTAAAAACTTCCAGTAGTCCCAAAGAAAAGCTGCCTACCATCAACTATTGACATTAGCAATTACTCTGCTTAATTAAATTCTGTATTGACATAAACAGAATCTCTGCGTACAGCCGTCTAATCCTAATCCCACGAAAGATGGGAAGACTTTTCTTCATTTGTTCAACAAACATTAATGGATCATCTCCTTTTTGTTTGGCACTGTTCACGAGAGTGATGTTTCTGCCCCTGGAAGGCATTCATTACAAATGTAGTTGAAAGACTAGTTCACCTATAAAATGAAGTTTGATAGCAGCTCCTCTTTTCCTAGAAATAGATCATGGAATGCTGAATAAGACAGGGCAGGGACATCCAAGGGACGTCCAAGGGACTATCTTAGGGATAGTCTAAGTCCAGCATCTGACTTAGACCATCTCAGCATGGTTTAATGACTTTATTTCAAGTTCATATTTGGGAGTTTGCTGTTACACATGCTTTTCTGCCAAAAGCTATTGGGATTATTTAGATCATATTTACTTTTGTTTCCCATTATGAAGTCAGATGGTTAAGGTGTTATTGCTTTAATCACACTGATTTGTCCTATGTATAATGGAAGTCCACAATCATGCGGTTGTGTATGTGTAAAGGAGTTGCCTTTCATGTTAAGCCCTATGGGGCTATTTGTGGTTTACCTGCATTTTTATCCAGAACCGCCCTCAAAACATCATGTGTCAGTCCGAAATGCATTTGCAGTGCTCATAGACGCAGGGCTGTGATTTTGCTGACAATGTGTCACTGTCCAAGACAGTAGAGAGAAAGCAACAGGATGTGATAAAATAATAATAATAATAATAATAATGATAATAAATCTTAGAGACCAGAAGTGCTTTTTGCCAAACAGTTTGGCCTTACAAAATGTGTACAGAAAAAAAAAATCATGGTGAAAGATACAGAAAGGAAACCAACTTTAAAGGCTTAACACCACCACCTGGTAACAGAGTGAAAGACTTGAGAGTAAAGGCCCCCAAAACTGGCCACCAATCCAGACACAAAAGCACTGGCTTTAAAGGGGTGTGTATAAGGCTTGAGTGCTTCACTAGCAAGGCAGCTCCAGCGTTTTATGAATTGGCCATATTATCTCTTCATTACTGGAGACAGAATAAAGCATAGTAAGGGAAGCAGGAAGTGGGCTTCTCTTTTCCCTAGATCTGAGATGTTTTCTGTGTTATCTGTTATTGACTTCACCCTTTGTTGTGCCTCAGTTTCTCCTTATCAACTTGTCCTAAAATTTTCTCCATTAACCAAAAACGAGAAACTGCAAAGATCTCCAAGCAGAAAGAAAGATGGATAAGAAGAGCTAGAATGAAACAGGGTTGGCACGATAGGCATGCATTTCCCTGGGGCTGACACAGGGCCACCAGAGCACAAGAACAAGAAAGATTGCAGCAACAGCGTCAGCCACAGGATCCTACAGCACCCTTACTTCCCCTTTCCCGGACACAAACTTTGCAAACACATGAACCTCCCTACAGACACTCTTTAAATAACTTCTACACATGCATCCTTTCATTCGACTGTTGAGATATTTCCAACTTCCTCTCATGTTCCTACCATTGTTTTGCATTTTCCTTTTTCTTTATTAAGCAAATGATAAATACTTACTGAAGATGAATTAGAAAATGCCAATCTATAAAAAAAAATTCCAATCAGCAAAAAAAAAAATACATATATATATATATATACACACATATATACATATATATATATATATATATATATATATACACACATACACATATATATTTTGGGTTCTTCCAGAACTTTTTGTTTGTTTGTTTGTTTTGTTTGGCTTTTATCAGTTCTGGTATCATATCGATTGGGTGGTTTTTTAACCTAACCTATTTCTTTTTTCTTTATTTAAATTACTTAATATATTATAAACATATTTGTTCTGTGTCAGTTAAGATAATTCTACTACATAGTTTCCAATACTTACATAATATCCCATTCAGTGAATATAGCAAAGTATCCCTACGCATTTTCCTACTATCAAATAAGAATTTTTACTCTTTTATTTTTGGAAAATAATGCCGCAGTGAATGCTCTTCTGTTTTTACAAACATCTTCAATTATTTTCTTAGGTTCAATTCTTGAAAATGTAATTATGCAGTCAGTTATAAGGCATTGATACATAGCCAAACTAGAATCATGAAGCTGTATTTCATTCTCCTAGGAATTTCACAGTACCGTTTATTCTCAACCTCACCATTTGGTGGGTCCAACAGTATCTGATAATTGTTTCTCTTTACCTGTTAACGTTTTTATACATGACACTGAAATTTGTTTGTGTATTCCTTGGCCTTTTGAATACTTTTTATATTATATTGCTTCTTTATGCCATTTGCCATTGTTCTAGGGGCATGTACTTTGTTTTTGATATATAGGAGTTTGTTATTTATTGTAGATATTAATAAACCCCTTAAAGTGAATATATATTCTAATATTTTTCTACTATATTATTTGATTTTTTACATAGTTTGTGGAAGTTCTTGCTATTTTGAAATATTCTTTTGTGGAATATGGTTTTCTTTGTTTTTCCCCCAAATAGAATTTTACTCTGAAATATTTCATGTTTAACAAAATATGAATTTTAAAATATGAATTTAATAATAAATTTCAAATATATGAAACCTCTACTTCTGGAAGATAAAAGTATAAGTTTCTCCTAATATTTTATGTATATATAGTGTTTCATTGTATGGATTACTATGAACTATTTTTACTCACAACACTTCTGACACCAAATATGTAGGTTTTCCACACCAAGCAACTCCCTAATTCTCTTCAGAGATCAATTGAGTATCCCACAAGTCAATTCAATTGTAACATTAACTACCTGGCATTAGCACAGACCCCACAGAAATAAGGACATAGTCCCACAACACTGCTTCCACTTCTGATGCCAGTTGCAACTCCCAGGCCTCCCACACTTTTGATCAACTAGCTCTAAATTGAGATTTCTTATAAGCCTCTCCTCGGGTTCAATAATTGCTTGAATGGCTTATAAAATGAGGAAGACATTTGACTTACTACTACATTCATTCAGTATAGAGGTTACAACTCTGTAACAGCCAAATGGAAGAGATGTTTAGGGCAAAGTATTGGGGATAAGGGACACAGAATTTGCAGGTACTCTATGGGAATGCCATCCCCCCAGCATCTTCAGTTTGTTCACCAACTGAATCTTTCCAAACCCCACCATTCTAGGGGATTTTAATGAAGGTTCTATTATATAAGCATAATTTAGATTCTTGGCCATTGATGGTTAACTCAGTCTTCAGCTCCTCTTCTTTCCTCCCCTGCTTCAAGTACAGGAGTGAGGATATTGAGGGAGGAAGAGTTCCAACCCTCTAATCACATGGTTGGTTCCTCTGGCAACCAGCTCCTCCTGAAGCTATCTAGGGACCCACCAATACTATCTCATTAGCATAAACTCAGGTATGATTGAAAGGGGATTATTATGAATAACAAAAGCTGTTTCTCTCATCTCTATCACTCAGAAAATTATAAGGATTTTAAAAGTTCTTGTTCCAGGAGCCAGAGGTTGAAGACCAAATATATATTTCCTGTTAATATCACAATTACCATAGTTTTTTTGACTAGTCCCTGATAAATTGAAACCAATTTATGTCCTGGCACATAATCTATAGACATTTATATTATTTCCTTAGGATACATTTCTAAATGTGGAATAGAGTGTAAAATATATATAGTTCTCTAGGCTTTTGATAGAATTTACAAATCTATCTTCAAGAAAAGGGAACCAGTTTATATTTCCATCAACATATAAGAGGATCAGTTATTTTCTATCCACCAACACAGGATATTGTCGGTCTTGTTTATTTTGCATGTGGATAGACAAAAATAATTTTATCAAGGGGTGCCTGGGAAGCTCAGTCAGTTATGTGTCTGACTCTTGATTTTTGCTCAGGTCATGATCTGACAGTTGGGGAGATCAAGCCCTGTGTCGGGCTTTTTGCTGACAGTGTGGAGCCTGCTTGGGATTCTGTCTCCCTCTATCTAAATAAACTTTTTGACAAATGAGAACAAAAATAATTTTATCAAATTCTAATTGTTAATGTAAAGTTTTGATAGGGAGAATGTAGTAACCAAATTTTAGGAAAGCTTAGGAGTCAAGTTGAGTTTAGAATTGATGTAGGGAAAAAGAGCAAGGGAGTCTATATCTGTTATCAGCTTGGAAATGATACAATAAAGTTGATATTTTAGGAAAATCACTTCGATGATTAAGAAATCTGTTGTAACAATTCAGGTATGATTAAATAAGTTTTAGCAATGAAGGAGCAGGAGGAATTATAGTTGATTTGACAAAGGAACTAGAGAATGTGATGAGAGATTAAACAAAAAGAGAAGATCATTTCAGGTTTTCCTACTTGTCGGAAATGATAGTAATAGCATGATGACAGGGAGGTTATTGGACTGCTGAGTTTATGATGATGGGGCAGGGGGGAGGTGGAGGAAATATCCATTTGGCAAACCCACTGCAAGTTAAATTGGGTGAGAGCTAAGGAATATCCCCATGATGTGCCTAAGAGATCATAAAAAATATCATGCTTGCATTTCTGGCATTATAATCCAAAGTTTATAATGGGCTAATGAGCTGAATTTTCCAAAAACTTAGAATGTAAGTCTGTGCTAATTTGTTGAGAGGTGGGAGAGTAAAAAGAATAGCTGGACAGCTTTTATTGAAAGGCCTAGAATCATAGAAAGAATCTTAGAGATTGCCTAGTTTAGTAGTTTCCAAATTAGATGCTCCCAGGAACTTGAATTTAAGAAGTTAGAGTTTGAAGAAGGTAACTCAAGGATGGTACTGTGTGTGTGTGTGTGTGTGTGTGTGTGTGTGTTTACATGCACATGTGCATGTGTGTGAAGGGGAGAATATGGGTGTGGAGCTCTTCCAGGATTTTCATCTATTACAGAGGAACTCTAATTTTTAATCATTTAGTATATAAGGATTTTATTTAAAATGGTAGCCTTAAAATATTTGAAACTAGTAATCCTAAATTTACAAATGAAAAAAAATTGAGCCTCAGAGAGACTGAATAACTTGTTTACACTCATCCATTTGTTCATTCATTCAGTGAATATTTAGTGAGCACCTGCTTTGGGCTAGGAACTGACATGGGCACTGGCAGTACAACAGTGAATAAGACCAAAGAGTCAAGGGGAAGAGACAGACATTGATCATAACCACCACACAGACTGGTATAGAAATGCCAAATGAGGTGGCTTAGGAAGCAACAGGCTCTGGATGGGCCATGTCTTAGCTCAGGCATCCTTCCAGTATTGTGTACACTGCCTTTCACCATGGTAGTGAACCTGCCCAGACCCTGAAATGACATCTAAACTTGAACTAAAGATAAAAAAAATTCCAAAGAAATCATAAAGAAGTTAACTAAGTTAATCAGGGACTGAAATATTACTCAAGCCAAAATCACTCTATTCCGTATCATTAGAAACAATTATGTCCCACTTCTTAATGGTAGTGATCTTAATGTTGAAATTGTGCCTTTTGTGTTTTCAGCAGACAGTGACTTTTTGGTCCTCTTGTCATCAACCTCAAATTCTATTACCCTTTATTGGCTACACCGAGTCCCCCTCCATACTTCTCCTCTTCCTGTGGTCTTTTTGGTGTCATTAGCATCTCTTGCCTCAGGAACTATTGACATACTGATAGCAGCAACTTCTACAGGTGTCCTTTTAACTTTGCTGTGGATCACTGTATGCCATGCAATTTATTTTATTGTTATGACTTTACACTATCATAAAAGCAATGCATGTTCATTGAGGAAAATTTGGAAAAAAAATGAATCATAAAATAACAAAGAACAAAAACAGTAGAAACCACCCATACTGCCATAGAGAAGTAACAATTGTTAACATATTGGCATAAATCTTTTCAAGTGTTTTATTTGCATAAAGGAAAATGCTTTTATGAAATAGGATTATACTATGCCTTCTATTATACAATATACTTTATTAAATATTTTAAAACATTATTTAATGTTATCTAATTTTCTACTATATTATGTTTAATGAGTGCACTATAATAATAGTTTATTTAGAATTATCTTTGTGTTAGTTACCTTTGGAAAGTAAATTTATGTGCATTGCCTCATTGAAATTCACAGCAACCATATAAAGTAGACACTGTTACCATCCCTATTTTTCAAATGAGGAAATGGAGCACCGTACAGGTTGGGTAATTGGCTCAAGGTTTCACAGCATGGAAGTAGCAGAAATAGGATTTGAACCCAGGGACTGGAACTCTGGAACCCAAGTTTTTCAAGCTGATTATATAATGCATAGCATACCATTGTTTTTTCGTAATTGCACTATTCCAATTTACTGATGTTGGATACTTAGATTTGCATTTTTTAACTATTTGAAGAAAATTATACTACATATTCTTACAGATAAATCTTTGCTCCCATACATGGTAATTTCCTTAAGTAAATTTCACTGATTAAAACTGTTCAAGTCCAAGGGTTACTTGCACAATTTATGGCATCAAATTTTTATGCAAACTTAAATCTTAAGGCAGCCCAGCCTCACAGACATAAGACTAAAAATTGGAAGCAATAAAACACTAAATCCAAATCCTTTTGATTTTTAACAAGTCATATCACCACTGTGTATCTTGTGGGAAACAAGCCTAACAATCTGTTCCTACCTTAATGTTATGAAATATTTTAGAAGTCAAAAAGACGAATTCTAAAAGATTTAGATTTGACAAAATCTTGAAGATGCAGTTGCCTTCCATAGATAATGATCACTCAGTAATGGCTTGATGACTGACTAGGCCAGAAAATGTTGGGAAAATGTCCTGTGTTTTCTTATTTTTGTGATATTTGACTTAAGGAACTGTTTGCTTGAGTTGTTGATAATTACAGAGATCATTAGAAGCTGAATAAATGACATATTGGGAGATTAAGGTCAAATGGTCTTTGTTGACCTATTTACCTTTTACAAATACATCAAGGAATTATATCTACCATTGCTTTAATAGAATTTCCAAGTGTGCCTGTTTTCAATATTGGTATTTCTGGAAATGTGTTTATACATGGAAATTATTGATGACAGATATTAAGCTACAGTAGCACTTTGGAAACAGTTTGACATTTTTGTGTTTTAACTTTTTCCAAACCAAAAATTAGGATAAAAAGTCTGGCATGTGTATATATACTTGAAAAGTTGACTTCCCTTGAAAAATGTAGTATCCTTAGTTATAAACCAGTATGCCAACATTCCTCCTGCGCCATTGAAAGGAAAGCTCTTGTGAAATAATTTCCACAGTTAGCAGTGAAGATCCATTTTCATTGTTTTTCTCACTTTTGATATGATCCAATGCTGTTGAAATCCCTTCAAATGACTCCTGCTCATCCCTTACCTCCACCACCCATCCAACAAGTGCCTTCGTTTAAAAAGTTGTTCACAACACTGGGAATGAATTTTCCCCAGCATGCATTGCACTGAGTTGTTTGGGTTGGTGCTACACACATACTCAGTTTCAAATAACTGATCCCCAGCTGCTGCTGCTGCTGCCATTGTTCTTAACCTCCTGCCTTCCTATATTTATGCCCTGTAATTGTGGATTGAGTTCAAAATTTTCAAACCTATTTCTTATCATAGGTAATTCCAGGTTATTACAGAAGCAATAAAACCCAATAGTATAAAGGACTACGGGGTTAGACAGATTTGGTTTGGAGTCTCAGCTTCCTCATTTACTGTGATGGTGAACAGTTATTAAATTCACTGGTATTCTTCATCTATGATTTGGACATAATTGTACATATATGCCATAAGGTTGTAAATAAAGATTTAAAAAGTAATGCATGTAAAGAGCTTAGTAAGTTGCCTGACTCACAAAAAAATTGCTAGAACCCTAAAGCAGGGACAGATACATTTTGAGCTGCAGGTTTACAAAGCTATTTCTTGACCTTGTCAGGACTGGAGTTCAGAGTTATCTGTGACACCAAATACTCAAACTGCTCAAACTGCAAATCCTCCATCCAGTGTGACTTTCCTGGACCTCACCTTGCTGATTCTCAGTGCTTGCTTACTGAGTTTTAGAAATCAATTCCTATACACCCTCAAATTTTTCCTCAATGCCATTTCTCCCATCTTCCAGGAACAAAAGTCCCATTTCCCTTTAGTCTTCTGTCCTTTTTATGCATCATTGTTGTCTGACTTCAACTGCCTCTTTATCACTTATCTTCTGAAGCCCTCCTCATCCTTTATAACCTAACTTGGTAAGCATCCCATCTCTATAGCTATCATGAGAGAGCCCAGACTTCTCCTACACTTCAATATAGTGTAGGAGTTAAGAAACAGGTTCTGAATCCAACCCCCTAGGTTTCAAACCCTCTTTTTCCACAAATCCCAGTTGTCACACATTTTAACTTGGGACTTTAAATACACTTTGTGCCTCAGTTTCCTCATCTATAAAATGGGTATTTAAATTGTACCTACTTCTTGTTGTGAAGATTAAATTCATGAATGCATGTAAAGCACTTAACAACAGTGCCAGGAACATACTAAGCACTATGTAAATATTATCTGTTATTTTAATCATTATTTAACCTCAATTTTAATTATTACTATCATTTGTTAACAATTTGAAAATGTAGCTCAGAGTTATTTCTTCCAAATTCATCTCCTTGTTCCTTGCTTCCATCCCATACTTCTCCTCATCTTATTTGAATGGTGTATTGAATAAATATTTGAGAATTGCCTGAAACCATGCTTAGCACAAGGGAAGCACTCAAAAACAAAACAAAGCAAAACAAAACAAAACAAAACAACCCAGCTCTTTATGTTGATTCTCAAACTCTTCAGAAATTGACTCAGTTTGCCCTTGACTTTCTTCTAGAAATTCTCTTCCTTGGATTTTGAGACCCTATTCTTTCCTGGTTCTGGTTCTTTTTCTGACACATGATCTCACTTTCTACATCTTTTGCCATAATGTATATACTTGTTCACCTCCCCACATGGAGTAAGCCCCATGAGGGCAGTGGGAATACCTTATGTATCTCTGTCCTAGTATCTTACATTTAGAAGCAACTTAGTAAATCTTTGCTGACTTTAGCATCTGTCTTGATTATTTTAACTCCTACATAAGGATTTTCTTCATTTTCTCAATTCCTGTCAGGTTTAGCTACACACAAGCCTGAATACACTGGATTTTCATACCACTCACCATTGTTTTACTTCAAGTATTTTAAATTCTAAAATGTCTCCTTCTGATGTTTACCTTATTATTCTCTTATCCATTTCAATTTCTCTTTCTTACTATTTTCCTACTAATAATGCCTAACATTTATTAAGTGCCTATGATATTCCAGATACTGTATTAGTTGCTTTTTACACACTATTCCACTTAGTATTTGCCACAATCCCATGAAATAGCTGTTACTATGCTTGTTTTATAGATAAGGGATTTAAGGCTCCTAGAAGTCAAGTAATTATTCCAAGATCACAGAACTAGTGGCCTTGGTGGTGTCAGGTTACAAATTCGCATCTCTTTGATCTTTTCTTTATGCCATTTTTAAGTTTACTGTATTAAATGTCAACATGAATATTCTAGACAGTAATTATTACGGCAATTCTAAGGCACAGAATTTTTCAAGAACATACTTAACTTTAAGAAAATGTTTAGTTTCTCATCCCTTTGGTATTCTCATTGCATCTATTAATACTTCACAGACCAGATAGCCTCCAAGTACCTCAGGGAAGGTGGCATTTGACTACCAGACCTCTTGTCAGAGCTGGCTGTAGTTGTGCTGAAAATTGGGTCTCCAGCTGGGCTGGACTGCAGTTAGGAAACATGATTGTAGATGGTGAACCTGCCACTGCTGGGAAGCGAACCAGACATGAATGTTAAGCAATAGTGTCCACAATTCACAACCCGGGACCTGCCAAGTTGACAGCCAGACTAAACTATAGCAGCACAGGAAGATATGGCCAGTTTCTTCATGCAGTCAATACAAAGTCTTATATTGTACTTTGATGAATACAGTCTTAACTGTCCCATAAACCGAGTTGCTCTCAATTATGAATCTCAGTTAGATTCTTAGTGGGCATTTCATGTCTGAGTGCCCTTGCAAGTCTCATAATGACCCTGACTCTAGTTGGTTTGGATTAAGCTTTCAAGTGAACATGCAGTTTATTAAGTATGTAGAAACTCTAACAGCCGCCACACTTCTTCTCTCCATGAACTAAATAGATTTCTTGAATTTTATCATAGGACTTAGATGAAAGGGATCCATAATGCTGTGCTAGAAATAAGTCTTGACTTGCTGAGGGACTTGAACAGTATAGTGAGTATATGAAATGAATAACATTAGTAATGAGCAAAACTTGAAAAGAAAATCTAAAGGTTTGGGGGGATTTTCAGTCTCTTTTTAAAGATCATGTACCAAATGATTGTTTTATCTCACTTTTGCTTTGAGGATTTATTTCTTTCAGGCTTGAGATAGTCATTTGGTATTTCACCAGATGGAAAATCTGCTTATCTTTCTTTCAGATGTTGCTTTGTCATTCATTTCTATCATGCAAGGGGTATTTTGTAGGTTCCTATTATATGCCAGGCACTGGGGTTAGAAACTAAGAGTTCTTTGATGCTAAAACAGTTCCCTGCCCTCAATAAGCTCATGATTTAGTGGGAGGAAACAAATGCATAAATAAAGAGTATAGCAGCACAGTGGTAAAAGTAAGCATTATATATTACAGAAACCCCAGTGAATAACCCCAATAAGCCAGCCTAAACAGGTTCAGAGAAAGCTTTTAAGAGGAGGTAACACCTAAGTTAAATTTTGAAAGAGTAGGAATGAGTCCAGAGAAGGGAAGGACCAAGGTCCCAGGTATCTTCTACATTGTAGGATTAGTGCACAGTTAGTCTATTATATTTGAAATATCAACAATTAAGGAAGCTATGGGGATTTTATAGTGGATATTTTTATTACCATATATGCAAGTAATTTTTTATTAGGGACATATTTCTTGGATCAGAACATGTTTCCTGGTAAAATGCCACCGTAACCTCATATATGAAGATGTGCCTTGTTTAACCACATGGGTGTTTTATTAAACATGGATATATCAACCTTCCAAGTAGAATCACTGGCTTTCAAGTATCTTCAAAAATCAAGAAGTGCAAATCCAGGAAGACGTGAAATCAAGGGACTCTAACTAATGAATACCTTTTGTAAATGCTCTAGGGGCCAATGAGGAGGTACGTGGAGGTTACCAATATATATTTTTGAGAAAATGATCTTCAGAAAGTATTACATGACTGTTTTGGGAGGTAGTCATGCTAAGAACAAAACCAGTCATATGTCTTCCATGGCATCTTTAATCTGTCTGTAACCATCAAAAGACTGGTTGCTGGAAACTTGAGGAAGTGTAATATAGCATGTCTAAGGGAGAAAAAATTCTGGGCTTAAGCTTGAAATTTGTGTCACTGGTTCTAATAAAATAACGTTTAGCAGTCTCAGTATACATTTGTACCGATTTGAAAAGAGGCTTTTCTTGAATTCAGAGGTATAAATTAGCTCATATAGGTTGAAGGTAGTTATAAGTTTAATTTTATGAATAAGTCAAGAATGTATCTCTGGCTATTTATTCAATGCATCTTTTGGAAAATAGAAGTATATGACAAAGTCTCACTAAAGGTAAATATTGTAATTAACCAAGTTCTGAGTTGTTAAATCATATTTGTGTCTCATATTTGTTAAAAACCTAAATAAGCTTTTAAGTTGTTTTTCCCACTTAAGCATCTCCCAAAATTGTGACTAATCATCAAGTCCTTAAAATGATTTTCAGCCATAGTTTGAGCAGTTCAAGATAAACTACAATGTATTATTTTAAAGTGCTGCTAAACTAATGTATTTAGTGAAATTTGTGCCAACTCAGCCATCTAAATTACCTTATTTATGTTCTCCAAGTTACATAGGAAGTGAAAAAGAAACAGCAATTTCATTTGAATTTGAAATGCCTTAACTGTATATAACCATACAAGATACTGAGGGCTTTAAGATTGCAAAGTCACTGAAAGATTTTATCCTATGTGGCTTTAGGGCTACCATTATGGAGCATTCTCTTAATAAAACACACATATTTTAATAATCTTTAATAAAGAGGAAAGGATTATTAAACCAAAAGTGAGGAGACCTGAGGATTTTACTTTTGACCCTACCATTTATCCACTTAAAATCTTCAGTGTGCTACTATTAAACTTAAATTCCAAAATCCTTACCATGAACCAGTGTCTTACATGTGCAGACAAAGAACTTTCCCTATTGTTCTTTGAATATACTATGCCTTTTCTATCTCAGTGTCTCAAGACCTCTGCCCCAAATTCTCTTTTCCAGCTCTCCTCCTTAGCTACTGTTTCTTACATCATCTTGTTTATTTCCTTTATAGAACTCACCGAAATCTGTGATTTTTTTAAATTAGTTTACTCATAAGCTGTCTATCTCGTCTACTGGAATCAATGTTCTGTTAGGGCAGGAACATAGTCTATTCACTGTTATGCATCGCAAGCCTACAACCATGTATCTATTGTCATTCAAGGTAACATTTGATTTACTAGCAACTGACAGACCAATTCTTGAAACCAAATTTCTAATAGCTATATCCTCTTTCCATCAAAACACAGTTTATGAATCACCTTCTATGGAGATTATAGACAGATAGTAATATCAAGTTATATGAATCAGTTCCCTGCATTCATTATAAATTATTTGAAAAAATAAAATGTGCTCTGTTACTGATCTCTTAAGGTTTAAGGTAGGATATTATAAGAACTACGTGTATGACATCATCCATCATTTCCCATATTTGTTCTATGAAATATTAAATTATTGAACTTATTTACAATAAAAATAATGCCGTGGTCAAAATTTAAAAAAAAAGCAATAAATAAAAAATCATGACAAACTTAAATAACCTATCATCTTTTGAAGGACCATAATTGTTATAGCATATTGAAAGCTCTGAGAGATTCAATGGAAAACAGATTTGCTGAGCAAGCATTCACATGCTTTTTTGATGTTGGAAATTTTTATTATGTGACATTTACTATCATCCCCAAAACTAGTCTAGTAAGGACCCCAATTTGAGAAACACTGTCTGCTTTCAATAATGAAAGCTGTCACCGAGATCATTGGGAAAGATTTCTTAGAGGAGGTAGTACCTAGGACTGAGTCTTAGAAAAAGAAAAAGTCTTAGCCAATCAGGTGATCAGCACAATGAGTATCTGGGCAAGGAGAGCAGGATGTAAGTGAGGTTGTAACCAGTGCTTTCTTATGTTTCTTTAAAACATTAACATTCATTTGTTAAGTAAATATATTTGGATGGCTTAGAATAGATGAATAAATAAAATCTGGTACTTGCTATGAATGGGGCTCAAAAGTCCATTGGGACATATACAAAGAATGATATACAAAGTTATGTCAATTCATTGTCTTTAATATAAATCACAACCAAACAAAAATATTACTCCTTTTTTGTTATTGTTATTTATCTTTTTTTAACTCAACATTTTAAATATAATGTACCCTGAATGAAATGCAGCAACTTTAATATTACACACTTTTTTAAAATTTTTTTTTTAACGTTTATTTATTTTTGAGACAGAGAGAGACAGAGCATGAACGGGGGAGGGGCAGAGAGAGGGAGACACAGAATCTGAGACAAGCTCCAGGCTCTGAGCTGTCAGCACAGAGCCCGGCGCGGGACTCCAACTCATGGACCGCGAGATCATGACCTGAGCCGAAGTCGGCCGCCCAACCGACTGAGCCACCCAGGCGCCCCTAATATTACACACTTAAATGGATATGCCATGTAACTACTATCACAATAAAGATGTGACTCTCTGTCTCCTCCAAATTTCCTTTCCCAATTGCTCTACTCTTACAATCACTCAAATATTTAATCTTAACAACCAATGATCTGCTCTCTGTCAGTATAGATTAGATATGTGTTCTCTAGAGTGTTATATAAAATGAATAATTCAGTATGTAATTATTTACATCTGTATTCATTTAAAGCTCAGCTTAATGATTTTGAAATCCATCTATGTCTTTCTGTAAATTAGCAGTACATTCATTTTTATTACTGAATAGTAGTTTACTACAAAGCAGATACCTAAGAGTAGAATTGTTGGGCCATATAGTAAGTGCATATTTAACCTTATAAAATATTGGCAAATTGTCTTCCAGAGTTATGCAACTTTGTATTCCCACACATGAGGGTTCAAGGTGTTCTGCCCTCTTGTTAAAATTTGGAATTGTCAGTCAAGGGGTTATGTCGGATTTCTGAATCTATTTTAAATTAGGATTATTTTTCTATAGTTTTATTTTTTGTAGTATTCGTCTAGGGCAGAGTAATTTTGGCTTAATAAAGTGAGTTAAGAAACATTCCCTCCTGTCTACTTTCTTGAAGAGTTTGTGTAGGGGCACCTGGGTGGCTCAGCTTGTTAAGCATCCAACTTTGGCTCAGGTCATTGACCTCATGGTTCATGAGTTTGAGCCCTGCTTCAGTCTCTGTGCTGACAGCTCAGAGCCTGGAACCTGCTATGATTCTGTGTGTCCCTCTGTCTCTGCTACTCTCCCACGTGTACTCTGTCTCTCTCTCTCTCAAAAATAAATCAAACATTAAAAATGTTTTTTTAATAAATAAAAAAAGTTTGTTTAGAATTATTTAAATGTTGAAGGTAATTCACCAGTGAAACCATCTTAGCCTAGAATTTTCTTTGAGGAAAGTTTTTATTTATTAATATAATTTTTAAAATTGATATAAAGCTATTTAAGTTTTCATCACTTCTTGATTCAGTTTTGATATATTATAATATATTGTGCCATCCAGGGTGTCTTCCTATTTCATAAACTATCAACTATATTTGAAAAATTAATCATAATATCCGCTTATTAATTTGTGTCAAAGCTATATTCTTGCTCAGTTTAACTAGAGGTTAATTTTATTGACCTTTTAAAAACCAACTTTTCATTTTATTGATTGTCTCTATTGTTTATTGTTTATTTCACTGATTTCAGTCTATTACTTTTTCCTCTACTTCAGGTCAACTTGCTCTTCTTTTTTTAAGTTTCTTATTTATTTAGTTATTTTTTTATTTTATTCAAATCCATGTTAGTTAACATATAGTGTAATAATGGTTTCAGGAGTAGAATTTAGTGATTCATCACTTACATATAATACCCAGTGCTCATCCCAACAAGCGCCCTCCTTAATGCCCATCACCCATTTAGTCCATCCCTCCACCCACTTTCCCTCCAGCAACCCTCAGTTTGTTCTCTGTATTTAAGAATCTCTTATGGTTTTCCTCCCTCTCTGTTTTTATCTTATTTTTCCTTCCCTTCCCCTATGTTCATATGTTTTGTTTCTTAAATTCCACATATGACTAAAATCATATGACGTTTATCTTTCTCTGACTGACTTATTTCGCTTAGCATAATACATTCTAGTTCCATCCACATCATTGCAGGTGGCAAGATTTCATTCTTTTTGATCACAGAATAGTATTCCATCGTGTGTGTGTGTGTGTGTGTGTGTGTGTGTGTGTGTGTGTAAACACACACACACCACATCTTTTTTATCCATTCATCAGTTGATGGACATTTGGCCTCTTTCCATAATTTGGCTATTGTTGTTCGCACTGCTATAAACATTGGGGTGCATGTGCCCCTTCAAATCAACATTTTTTGTATCTTTTGGATAAATGCCTAGTAGTGCAATTGCTGGGTCATAAGTAGCTCTATTTTTAATTTTTTGAGGAACCTCCATACTGTTTTTCAGATTGGATGCACCAGTTTGCATTCCCACCAGCAGTGCGAGAGGGTTCCCCTTTCTCTGCATCCTCACCAACATCTGTTTTTTCCTGAATTGTTAATATAAGCCATTCTGATAGGTATGAGGTGGTAGCTCATTGCAGTTTTGATTTGTATTTCCCTGATGATCAGTGATGTTGGGCATCTTTTCATGTGTCTGTTAGCCATCTGGATGTCTTCTTTGTAAAATTATCTGTTCATGTTTTTTGCCCATTTCTTCACTGGAGTATTTGTTTTTTGGGTGTTGAGTTTAAGTTCCTTGTAGATGTTGAAAACCAACCCTTTATCTAATATGTCATTTGCAAATATTTTCTCCCATTCCTTGGTTGCCTTTTAGTTTTGTTCATTGTTTCCTTCACTGTGCAGAAGATTTTTATCTTGATGAGGTCCCAATAGTTCATTTTTGCTTTTGTTTTCCTTGCCTCCAGAGACATGTTTAGTAAGAAATTGCTGTGGCCAAGGTCAAAGTGGTTGTTACCTGTTTTCTCCTCTAGAATTTTGATGGTTTCCTGTCTTATACTGAGGTCTTTCATCCATTTTGAGTTTATTTTTGTGTATGTCAGAAGAAAGTGGTCCAGGTTCATTCTTCTGCATGTCACCTGTCCAGTTTTCCCAGTGCCTTTTGCTGAAGATACTGTCCTTTTTCTATTGGATATTCTTTCCTGCTTTGTCAAAGACTAGTTGGCCATACATTTGTGGGTCCATTTCTGAGTTTTCTATTGTGTTCCATTAAACTTTAGATCTACTCTTTTCTCATGTAAGTACTTAAAGTTATACTTTTTATAAGCACTGCTTTGTTTTCCCCTACACATATTAATGTTTACATTCACTTAAAAATATTTTCTAATTCCTTTGACCCAAGGATAATAGAATTGCATTGTTAAATTTCTAAATGAGTAAATTCCAGGTGTCATTTTGTATTCTAAATTAATTCCATTTTGATTAGAAAATATACTCTGTATATCTGCAATCATTTTACATTTACCAAGCCTTGGTTTGGGCTCAGAATATTTTGTCTTGTTAAATGTTCTATGTACACTTGAAAAAATGTATATTCTTCAATTATTGACTGAAGTTGTTAGAAATGCCATTTTAAATTATTTGATAGTTGTTAAGCCTTGTCTCTAGTCACCTATTACTATTCTGTCACCTATCTTATCAATTATTGGTAGAGTATTGAAATCTCCAACTATATGTATTGGTGTGTCTATTTCTCCTTTCAGTTATATCAATTTATGCTTCATGTATTTTGAAGCTTTGTTATTAGGTGCATATACAGTTAAAATGGTTTTGTGTTTTCTTGAAAAATTTATCACATTATTGTATTTTATGGTAGTAATTGATCACCTTATTATACTAGTCTACTTTGTCTGAAATCTACTTTGTGTAAAATTAATATAGCCATTCAAAGGTTTTTGGTTAGTGCTATCCTAGTATATATTTTTATTCTTTTAAAAAACATATATCTTGTTTTTTTTAGTTAAAGTATGTTTATTATAGATAGCACATAGTTGTGTCTTGCTTTTTTCCAAGTCTGAAAATTCTTATCTTTTAATATGAATATTTAGAGAATTTATATTTAATGTAATTTGCCATATGGTTTTTAATCTATGAGAATGCTGTTTTCTGTTCATGTCATTTATTCTTTATTCCCTTTTCCTCTTTTCAGACTTCTCCTTGGCTAATTAAGAATTTTTATATTTCATTTTGTCTCTGAAATTGCTTTACTAGTTATACTTCCTAAAAAATAATTGTTATTCCAGGATTTACAATATTTATTATTATTTTATCACAGCCTACTTTCAAAAATTATTTACCACTTGATGTATAATGCTAGGCCCTTACAACAATATACTTGTATTTCATTATGTTCTATTGCTTTGTACAATTGTCACATGTAAAAAAATACCAAATACATTTCTATTGTGTTTATTTTAACCTATATGGATATATATTAGATATTTTTAAATGGCAGAAACTATATTTTTATCACATATGTACAATGACTTGCAGTCTATTCCATTGTGTAGGTTCACATTTTCATTTGCTGTCATTTACCTGATACCTGAATGACTTCCCTTACCATTTCTTGTAGGTTAGATCTGTAGTGATGAATACTTTCAGCTTACTTTTTTTTTAATGTCTTTATGTCTTCTCCATTTATGTCATATCCATTTCGGGTATGTGCTTCTATTTTTTTTTTTTTTTTGGTTTGTTTTTATTTTCCCTCGGTATTTTAAAAATGTTTCCTTGTCTTCTGTCTTGCATGGTTTTTAACAAGATATATACAGTTTTTTTTATATTTTCTTCTATATGTAATATACTTTTCTTCGTCCTTTGGATTCTGTTAAGATTTTATTTTTATCATTGATTTTCATCATTTTTATCATGATATGTTATGGTCCAGTTTTCTTTGTGTTTATCCTGCTTAGGTTCATTAAGTCTTCTGGATATGTGGGTCTAGTTTACATCAAATTTTGAAAATGTTTGGTCACTACTTTTTTCAGTTTTGTTCTTTTTTCTATTCATTCTTTTCTTCTGAGATTTCAGTTATATTGTATTTTCTTTTCAATATTTTCCCTTTGGTTACTGAAACTGTTCACTTTGTTAATATTGCTTTGCTTTCTTTCATTAAATTGTGTATGTGTGCACGTGTGTGTGTGTGTGTGTGTGTGTGTGTGTGTGACCTAGCCTCTCCTCACAATTGTCCTGTTCCATGCCTTGGGCAACTAGGCCCCCCAGGCCTTTGGAGTGCAGCCCATTCCAAAATCACCTGCATACCCTCCAGAGTGGAGAGAGTCCACATCCAAAAATCACTTTAACGTGGCAGCTTTAAACTGGTGACTATCAATCCCCATTTAGATTTGCTGCCTGATGGGGTCCAGGGCTTCTCCAACAATCAAGGCTCCCAGATGTCTCTCTTTCTCTCTTTTTTCCCCTAAGTAATGTTTATTAAATGAAAGTTGAATGAATAAAGTCAGTTCTGTATTTTTTTTTAATAAGAGGTTACTTCCATTGCAGTTCAACAAACATTCATTTACTCAATAGATTTTTTTTGTTGGTTTTGTTTTTGTTTTGTTTTTTTACCTTTTGGTCCTTTTTTTCTTTTTAGATAATTTTGGATTCACATGCAGTTTTAAAAATAACATAGAAAGACCACATGTATCTGTACCTAGTTTCCCATAATGGCAACATCATGGAAAATTATAGTACAATATCACAACCAGAATATTGGCATTGATGGAGTCAAGATATAGAACATTTTCATCATCACA
This sequence comes from Neofelis nebulosa, assembly GCF_028018385.1. Taxonomy (NCBI): domain Eukaryota; kingdom Metazoa; phylum Chordata; class Mammalia; order Carnivora; family Felidae; genus Neofelis; species Neofelis nebulosa. The sequence goes on from NC_080786.1 coordinate 61,980,823, forward strand.
AGGATCCCTAATGTTCCCTATTAATAACCACACTTTCCTTCCATGCCTACCCCCTCCTTAACCCCAGGCAACACAAATATGTTCTCCATTTCTATCATTTTGTCATTTCAAGAATGTTACATAAGAAATCAAAGAGTATATATACCATTATGGATGGGCTTTCTTCACTCAATATCGTTCTCCAGAGATTCACCCAAGTTTTTGCATGTAGCAGTAGTTCATACTATTCCATGGTATGAATATACCAGTTTATTTAAACATTTCCATCTGAATTGATTACAGTTTTTAGAGCTTATTAATTAAGGTGCTATTTTCTAAAAGTTTTTTAAAGATAATTTTATGTAAGGGGCGCCTGGGTGGCTCAGTCAGTTGAGCGTCCGACTTCGGCTCAGGTCACGATCTCGTGGTCCGTGAGTTTGAGCCCCGTGTCGGGCTCTGGGCTGATGGCTCAGAGCCTGGAGCCTGCTTCCGATTCTGTGTCTCCCTCTCTCTCTGACCCTCCCCCATTCATGCTCTGTCTCTCTCTGCCTCAAAAATAAATAAACGTAAAAAAAAAAATTTAAAAAAAAGATAGTTTTATGTTTTACATTTAAGTCTGTGATCAAGTTTTAGTTAATTTTTGCATAAGATATGAGATTTATGTCAAGATCCATTTGATTGCCTATCATTTGTTGAAAGGCTATCCTTATTTGCTTTTTCGTCTCAAAAATCAGGTGGGCATATTTGTATGGGTCTGTTTCTGGGGTCTTCATTTTTTTTCCCACTGATTTATACATGTATCTTTCAACTAGTACCAAACAACCTCAATTATTCTTTTTATAATGTTTATTTATTTATTTATTTGCTTTGAGAGAAAGAGATAGAGAGAGCAGGGGAGGAGCAGTTGGAGAGGAAGAGAGAATCCCAAGCAGGCTCTAGGCTGTCAGCGTGGAGCCTGAAATGGGACTCGATCCCACAAACTGTGATATGAGATCATGACCTGAGCTGAAATCATGAGTTAGATGCTCACCCAAATGAGCCACCCTGGTGCCCCAGAAATTTTCTTTTTTATTTTCTAAATCTGGAGAATCACATCAATTGATTTTTTTTGTGTAATGTTGAGTCAACCTTGAACGCTGCAATAAACCCTACTTGGTCATGTTACATAATTGTTTTATTTACATTGCTGGATTCGATTTGCTATTATTTTGTAAAGGATTTTTGCATATTTATTGCTAAGTGATATTAGTCTATAGTATTCTTTTTCTTTCTGTTTTTTGTTCTGTACTGTTTTACCTGGCTTTGGTATCAGGATAATATCATCTTCATAAAATACATTTGAAAGTATCCCTTTTTCTATTTTCTGGAAGAAATTATAGAATCAGTGTTAATTCTTCCTTAAATATTTGGTAGAATTATTCAGTGAAACCATCTGAGCATAGAGATTTCTCTTTGCAGAGAAGTTAAATTATATATATTTTTTCTTAGTTATAGGGCTATAAACGTTTTCTATTTCATATGAATGGCTTCTGGTTGTTTGTATTTCTTTTGAGAAAGAAATTTGGGCAACTGGATGTCTCAGTCAGTTAAGTGACCGACTCTTGATTTCTGCTCCGGTCATGATCTTGTGGTTTCTGAGGTCGAGCCCCACATGAGGCTCTGCACTGACAGAGTGGAGCCTGCTTGGGATTCTCTCCCTTATCTCTCTCTGTCCCTCCCGCACATGCAAACATGCTTTCTCTCTTTCTCTCTCTCAAAATAAATAAACAAACATTTAAAAAACTAAAAAAAGAAAGAAAGAAATTAGCCCATTTTGTCTAGGGTACCAAATTTATGTTATGCAGTTGTTTGCAGTTGTTCCTTACTATATTTTGGATGTCATCAGGATGTATAGTAACATCCTGTTTCATTTCTGATATTGGTAATCTTGTCTTTTCTCTTATTTGTCAGTCTTTTGTTGTCAACTTTATTGATCTATGCTAAGAATCAGTTATTTAGTTCAATAATATTTTCTTTGTTTTCTGTTTTCAATTTCATTGTTTTCTGCTGTTATCCTTATTATTTTCCTCATTCTACCTAATTTGGGTTTATTTTGCTCTTCTTATTCTAAATTCTTGGTGTGGGAGCTTAGACTATCTTTTAGATGATCTTAGATTATCTTTTATCTTTTCTAATATATTTTGTGCCAAAAATCTGTCTCTGAGCACTGTTTATCTGTGTCCCCAAATTTTGGATGTTGGATTTTTATTTTTATTCAGTTTAATTATTTTTATTTTTCCTTGGTACTTTCTCTTTGACCCATAAATTACATAGAGAAGTGTCTTGTTTAGTTTCCATGGGTTTAGAGATTTTCCTATAATCTCTGTTATTGATTTGTCAGTTGACTCCTTTGTGGCCAGAGAACATGTTTGATTTCAATTCTTTGAAATTTTTGAGGTTTGTTTTATAGCCCAAGATGTAATCTATGTTGGCCTATGTTTTTTTGGCACTTGATGAGAATGTGTATTCTGATGGTGAGTGGAGCGTTATATTAAGTGTCAACTAGATATTCTGGGTTGATGGTGTTGTTGAGTTCTTCTATGTCTTTGATGGCTTTCTGTCTAGTTGTTCTGTTATTTGTTGGTGAAAGAGTGATGACATCTCCAACTGTAACTGTGAATTTGTCTATTCTCCTTCATTTCTTTTTTTAATTTAATTTTTTGTTTTTTTTTAAATTTACATCCAAATTAGTTAGCATATAGTGCAACAGTGATTTCAGGAGTAGATTCCTTAGTGCCCTTACCCACTTAGCGCCACAACCCCTCCAGTAACCCTCAGTTTGTTCTCCATATTTATGAGTCTCTTCTGTTTTGTCCCCCTCCCTGTTTTTATATTCTTTTTGCTTCCCTTCCCTTATGTTCATGTTTTGTCTCTTAAAGTCCTCATATGAGTGAAGTCATATGATTTTTGTCTTTCTCTGACTGACTAATTTCACTTAGCATAATACCCTCCAGTTCCATCCATGTAGTTGCAAATGGCAAGATTTCATTCTTTTTGATTGCCAAGTAATACTCCATTGTGTGTATGCATATATATATATATATATACATATGTGTATATGTATATATATATATACACCACATCTTCTTTATCCATTCATCCATCAATGGACATTTAGGTTCTTTCCATACTTTGGATATTGTTGATAGTGTTGCTATAAACATGGGGGTGCATGTGTCCCTTCGAAACAGCACACCTGTATCCCATGGATAAATACCTAGTAGTGCAATTGCTGGGTCATAGGGTAGTTCTGTTTTTAGTTTTTTAAAGAGCCTCCATACTGTTTTCCAGAGTGGCTGCATTCCCACCAACAATGCAAAAGAGATCCTCTTTCTCCCCATCCTCACCAACATCTGTTGTTGCCTGAGTTGTTCATGTTAGCCATTCTGACAAGTGTAAAGTGGTATCTCATTGTGGTTTTGATTTGTATTTCCCTGATGATGAGTGATGTTGAGCATTTTTTCATGTGTCGGTTGGCCATCTGGATGTCTTCTTTGGAGAAGTGTCTATTCATGTCTTTTGCCCATTTCTTCACTGGATTATTTGTTTTTTGGGTGTTGAGTTTGGTAAGTTCTTTGTAGATTTTGGATACTAACCCTTTATCTGATACGTCATTTGCAAATATCTTTTCTCAGTCTGTTGGTTGCCTTTTAGTTTTGCTGATCATTTCCTTCACTCTGCAGAGGATTTTGTTTTGATGAGGTCCCAGTAGTTCGTTTGTGCTTTTGTTTCTCTTGCCTCTGGAGACGTGTTGAGTAAGAAGTTGCTGCGGGCAAGATCAAAGAGGTTTTTGTCTACTTTCTCCTTGAGGATTTTAATGGCTTCCTGTCTTACATTGAGTTCTTTCATCCATTTTGAGTTTATTTTTGTGTATGGTGTAAGAAAGTGGTCCAGGTTCATTCTTCTACATGTCATTGTCCAGTTTTCCCAGCACCACTTGCTAAAGAGACTGTCTTTATTCCATTGGATATTCTTTCCTACTTTTTCAAAGATTAGTTGGCCATACGTTTGTGGGTCCATTTCTGGGTTCTCTGTTCTGTTCCATTGATCTGAGTGTCTGTTCTTGTGCCAGTACCACACTGTCTTGATGATTACCACTTTGTAGTATAGCTTGAAGTCTGGGATTGTGATACCTCCTACTTTGGTTTTCTTTTTCAAGACCACTTTGGCTATCTGGGGTCTTTTCTGGTTCCATACAAATTTTAGGATTATTTGTTCTAGCTCTGTGAAGAATGCTGGTGTTACTTTGATAGGGATTGCATTGAATATGTAAATTGCTTTGGGTAGTATCAACATTTTAACAATATTTATTCTTCCTATCCAGGAGCATAGAATCTTTTTCCATTGTTTTGCATCTTCTTCAATTTCTTTCATAAGCTTTCTATAGTTTTCAGTGTATAGATTTTTCTCCTCTTTGGTTAGATTTATTGCTAGGTATTTTATGGTTTTTTGTGCAACTGTAAATGGGATCGATTCCTTGATTTCTCTTTCTGTCGCTTCATTGTTGGTGTATAGGAATGCAACCGATTTCTGTGCATTGATTTTATATCCTGCAACTTTGGTGAATTCATGAATCAGTTCTAGCAGTTTTTGGTGGAATCTTTTGGGTTTTCCATATAGAGTATCATGTCATCTGCGAAGAGTGAAAGTTTGACCTCCTCCTGGCCGATTTGGATGCCTTTTATTTCTTTGTGTTGTCTGATTGCAGGGGCTAAGACTTCCAATACTATGTTGAATAACAGTGGTGAGAGTGGACATCCCTGTCTTGTTCCTGACCTTAGGGGGAAAGCTGTCAGTTTTTCCCCATTGAGGATGATATTAGCATTGGGTCATTCATATATGGCTTTTGTGATCTCGAGGTATGCTCCTTCTATCCCTACTTTCTTGAGGGTTTTTGTCAAGAAAGGATGCTGTATTTTGCCAAATGCTTTCTCTGCATCTATTGAGAGGATCATATGGTTCTTGTCCTTTCTTTTATTGATGTGATGAATCATGTTAATTGTTTGTGGATATTGAACCAGCCCTGCATCCCAGTTATAAGTCCTGCTTGGTCGTGGTGAATAATTTTTTTTTAATGTATTGTTGGATCCAGTTGGTTAATATCTTGTTGAGAACTTTTGCATCCATGTTCATCAGGGGAATTGGTCTATAGTTCTCCTTTTTAGTGTGGTCTCTGGTTTCGGAATCAAGGTAATTATGGCTTCATAGAAAGAGTTTGGAAGTTTTCCTTCCATTTCTATTTTTTGGAACAGTTTCAAGAAAATAAGTGTTAACTCTTCCTTAAATGTTTGGTAGAATTCCCCTGGAAAGCCATCTGGCCCAGGACTCTTGTTTTTTGGCAGATTTTTGATTACTAATTTGATTTCCTTACTGGTTATAGGTCTGTTCAAATTTTCTATTTCTTCCTGTTTCAGTTTTGGTAGTGTATATGTTTCTAGAAATTTGTCCATTTCTTCCAGATTACCCATCTTATTGGCATATAATTACTCACAATATTCTCTTATTATTGTTTTTATTTCTATTGTGTTGGTTGTGATTGCTCCTCTTTCATTCTTGATTTCATTTATTTTGGTCCTTTCCTTTTTCTTTTTGATCAAACTGCCTAGTGGTTTATCAATTTTGTTAATTCTTTCAAAGAACCAGCTTCTGGTTTCATTGATCTGTACTACTGGTTTTTTGTTTTTTTTTTTGGTTTTGATAGCATTAATTTCTGCTCTAATCTTTATTATTTCCTGTCTTCTGCTGGTTTGGGGTTTTATTTACTGTTCTTTTCCCAGCTCCTTAAGGTGTAAGTTTAGGTTGGTATCTGAGATCTTTCTTCCTTCTTTAGGAAGACATGTTTAACTAACATTCTTTAGTAGGATGTTCTTCAGTCTCCAAGTATTTGTTACCTTTCCATATTTTTCTTGTGGTTGATTTCGAGTTTCATAGTGTTGTAGTCTGAAAATATGCATGGTATGGTCTTGATCTTTTTGTACTTACTTAGGGCTGATTTGTGTCCCAGTATGTGGTCTATTCTGGAGAACGTTCCATATGCACTGGAGAAGAATGTATATTCTGCTGCTTTAGGATGAAATGTTCCGAATTTATCTGTTAAGTCATTCTGGTCTAGTGTGCCATTCAAAGCCATTGTTTCCTTGTTGGTTTTTTGATAAGATGATCTGTCCATTGCTATGAGTTGGGTGTTGAAGTCTCCTACTATCATGGTATTACTATCGATGACTTTCTTTATGTTTGTGATTAATTGATTTATATATTTGGGTGCTTTACATGTGGCGCATAAATGTTTACAATTGTTAGGTCTTCTTGGTGGATAGACCCCTTGACTATGATATAATGCCTTTCTGCATCTCTTGATACAGTCTTTATTTTAAAGTCTAGATTGTCTGATATAAGTATGGCTACTCCAGCTTTCTTTTGTTGACCATTAGCATGATAGATGGTTCTCCATCCCCTTATTTTCAATCTGAAGGTGTCTTTGGGTCTAAAGTGGGTCTCTTGTAAACAGCATATAGATGCATCTTGTTTTCTTATCCATTCTATTACCCTATGTCTTTTGATTGGAGCATTGAGTCCATTGACGTTTAGAGTGAGTACTGAAAGATATGAATTTATTGCCAGTATGATGCTTGTAGAGTTGCTATGTGAGCACATATAACATTTCTACCCCTATTTTTCTCTCTTCCTCTTCTGGGACCCCTATGATTCTGATGTTGTTCCTTTTTAATGAGTCACTGATTTCTCTAATTCTTAAATCGTGCTCTTTTGCCTTAGTCTCTCTCTTTTTTTCTGCTTCATTATTCTCTATAAGTTTGTCCTCTAAATTGCTGATTCTCTGTTGTGCCTCATCCATCCTTGCTGCCGCTGCATCCATCTGTGATTGCAGCTCAGTTATAGCATTTTTAATTTCTTTCTGGCTATTTTTTACTTCTTTTATCTCTGCAGAAAAGTATTCTAATCTACTTTTGATTCCAGCTAGTATTCTTATTATCGTGATTCTAAATTCTGCTTCAGACATCTTGCTTGTATCTGTGTTGGTTAAATCCCTGGCTGTCGTTTCTTTGTGCTCTTTATTTTGGGGTGAATTCCTTCATTTTGTCATTTTGAAGGGAGGAAAGGAATTAATGAGTAGAAAAATTGAAAATAAAAAAAATTAAAATTAAAAATATATTAAAATTAAAAATTAAACACACACACACAAATCAAATAGATGATGCTAGATCCTAGGTGTGTTTTGGTCTGGGTGTTGAAAGTGGTTTGACAGATTAGAGAAACAAAAGGGGGGAGGGAGAAAAAAAGGAAATCATTTGAGAATTTGAAAAAATGAATACACTGAAGTAGACTAAATTGAGATGATGGGGGTAAAATTCTTTTTTTCAAAAAGAATTTGAAAAAATATAGAAAAAAGTAAAGAATATAGTAGGAAAAAATTAAAGAAAACTATTTGCAATAAAAATTAAAAATAAATATGAATTTTTCTCTTTTTCTGTATTTAAGAAAAAAGAAATGAAAAAGAGAAAAAAGATAAAAAGAGAAAGAAAAAAGGAAATTGTTTGAAAATTTGAAAAAGTGAATACACTGTAGTAGACTAAAGTAATAATGGTGGAAGTAAAATATAATTTGAAAAAATTTACATAAAAGCAAAAAATATAGTAAAAAATTTAAATAAAAATATTTTAATAGAAATTGAAAGTAAAAATGAAGTTTTTCTCTTTCTGCATTCAAGAAAAAGAAAAGAAATGAAAAAGAGAAAAAAGAAAAACAAAGAAAAAAAGGAAATTGTTTGAAAACTTGAAAAGGTGAATACACTGAAGTAGACTAAAATAAAATGATGGAAGTAAATAGAATTTGAAAAAATTTACACAAAAGTAAAAAGTATAGTAATAAAAATTAAAGAAAAATATTTTTAATAATTGAAAATAAAAATGAATTTTTTCTCTTTCTGTATTCAAGAAAAAGAAAAGAAGTGTAAAAGAGAAAAGGAAAAAAAGAAAAAAAAAGAAAATTGAATAGATGAATCTGCTAACAGATTGAAGTAGGACTGAAATTACTTCGTTTTCCCCTAAATGTCAGTCTATGTAGAGCTTTATAGTCCATAAACTAAGCTGGCAGTGAGACTTGTGTTCTTGAAGACGGAAGTTGGCCCAGTTGGGCGGGGCTCAGTGTAACAGCTTTGTTGTCCACTAGATGGCACTGCTAGCCTACTGGAGTGGATTGATGTGGCGCTCTTAGGTGCGTATGCGCATGAACAGACCCATAACCAGCGAAGAAATTGAATCAGTCATCAAAAATCTCCCCACAAATAAGAGTCTCCCGACAAATAAGAGCGGGAGTGATGAAAATGGCGTCACCCAGCTACCCAGTCTGTAGTAGCGGAAGGCTGTTCTCCCGGATCAGCAATCGTGCACCTGTCCTCTGTCTTCAGCTTTCATCCACTCCCTGCATTTTTCAATGTCTGTGACCAAGCCCCAGGCAGTACCTCTCTCCTGAGTTTTGTCTCAGGTGCGACTGTTTTCCATGGCCCCTTACTTCTGAAGGACTGCGGCTTTGACCCTTTCTGGCCCTCTGTGGGCAGAAATGGCTGCCACTGAGCAATGGCTGAATGTCAGCTGCACTTAGGAATGCTTGCTGGACCCTGCTGCTGCCGGTGCCCTGAGACTGTGGCCAGGTGCCAGCCTGTCCCAGAAAACTTTCACAAGATAGTGTAGCAGCAGCATTTGAGGGATAATGGAAAATCACAACACACATCTGGCACCAGGCTTCACCCTTAACGACCTTGTTCCAGCACCAGCGAATGTGGCCATTTATTGGGGTCTGCTGGGACCCAGGGGGCATCAACAGTCTCTACCAAATGTCCTTCCAGCAGTGGAACCACTTTTCCCCGTGTGGCCTGAGAACCTCCTGGACCCCACTCTATTCCTGGGGATTCGCCCTTCCCACCAGAGTACCACCAGGTATGGAGCTGTGGAGTTGCAACCTTTGCACTCCGCTTGTTCGCAGTCTTAATGGAATTTAAACCCTCTCCTTTCTCCTTTCTCCCTTTTTAGTCTAGTCCCTGCAGCTGTTTCCAATTTTCCACTTTCTCTCCAGCTGCTTTTGGGGAGGGGTGCTTTTCCCATATTCTCCCCGCCTACCCAGTCTCCATCCTCTCTCCACCCGCAAAAGCGGTTCCCTGCCCTCCGTGGCTTCTCGCTCCCCAAATTCATGTACTTGCTGAATTCTGTGGTTGCTCCAGGCCGTGTACTTGCTGAATTCTGTGGTTCAGGTTGTACAGATTGTTGTGTGAATCCTCCAATCAGTTTTCTAGGTGTGTAGGATGGTTTAGTGTTGGTCTGGCTATATTTCATAGACTCAAGACACACAAAACATTTCCATGCTGTTCTGCCATCTTGGCTCCTCCCCTATTTCTCCTTCATTTCTATCACATATTTTGCAATTCAGTTTTTGGGTGTGTATACATTTAGTATTATGTCTTATTGGTGGATTGACAATTTTATTATTCTTTATTATTACATAATGTCTTTGATTTGGGAAATTTTCTTTTAACGAGATAGACTTTATCTGACAATATGGCCACTCCTACTGTCCTGTGATTAGTTTTTGCATGATATATATTTTCTCCATTCTTTTACTTTTGATCTGCGTATATGTTTATATTTGAAGTGAGTCATGTAAGAGTATATAGTTGGGTGATATTTTTTAATCCACTCTTCAAATCTGAGCCTTTTAATTGGTATACTAAGCCATTTACACTAACGTAATTATTGATATATTACAGCTTGTCTACCATTTCTTTTTTCTCTTTATTGTTTTTGGTTTTTATTTTTGCTGTATCTTTTTTTCCTGTCCTACTGTGGTTACTTTAACAATTTTTAGATTTCTGTTTTGTTTTATTTATAGCAGTTTGGACTGTATCTCTTTATATAGCTCTTTATTGATTACTCATTCCTCCCTGTATTATTTTCTGTATAACTAAATTACCTACTGGTCATATACTTTTACCAATTTAAGTGAGGTGTAGAACACTTAACTTCCTTTCTGTTTAATTTTCTCCACTTATATATAATTGTTTAAAATTTTTTTCTATGTTCATTTAGAACCATATCATATAATTTTTGCTTTAGCCATTATGATTCAGAAGTCTCAGGAGAGGAAGGAAAGTTTATTGGATATTTTTTTCCTTATTTTGCTCTTTCTTTCTTCCTGATGTTTTATAATTGTTTTTTCTTAATCATTTCCTTTCTATGTAGAAAACTTCCTTTATATATTGTCTTAGAGTTAATAAATTCCCTTAGTTTTCCCTTACCCAAGGATGTCTTAGTTTCCCCTCCATTTCTGAAGAGCAATTTTGCTGCATAGAAGATTCTGAATTGTTTTCTTTTAGTGGTTGAAAAATGTCACTTTCTCCAAGGCTCTCTGATTTCTGCTGAAAAATCTATTATTTCCCTTTTTTGTTTTTTTTACAGATGAAGTCTGTCATTGCTTTAAAGATTTTTCTTTTGTCTTTACTTTTCAAAAGTTTGACTATGATGTGTCTTGGTATGTATTTCATTGGGTTTAATTTGCTTGGGCTTTATTCAACTTCTTGGATCTATAGATTTACGTCTTTTGCCAAATTTGGGAAATTTTCAGCTTTATTTCTTTGAACACATTTTCAGACCCACCCTATTTCTTCTATCTCCTAAGATATTGATGTTCATACAATGTTATATCTTTGTTATATTTCCATGGGTCTCTAAAGTTCCATTCTTTTCTTTTCTCTCTTTCTTTTTTTAATTTTGTTTTGTTTTGTTTCCAATCTTTTATCTCTGTTGTTCATTTGGGTAATTTCTATTGTTCTATCTTCCAATTCACTGATTCTTTCCTCTGTCCTCTCCATCCTACCTTTTAGCCAATCCATTGAGATTTTTGGTTGTTGTGTTCTTCAGTTCTCAAATTTCCATTTTCATTTGTTTCAAGAATATTTGTAATTGCTTATTAAAGCAATTTTATGATGGCTGGTTTAAAATCTTTGTTATATAATATTAAGATCTCCAAAATCTTGGTGTTGGCATTTATTGGTTCACTTTTTCAATCTTTATATCTTCCTAGTTCTTGGCATAATGAGAAATTTTCTACTGAAAACTGGACATTTTGCATATTATGTTATTAGACTCTGGATCTTATGTACCCCTTATATTTTAAATGATTTCCTTTGACACTACTCTGGAAGGGGAAATAGAGTGGGGAGAGTACCACTTTTTACTACTCAGTGGGAGTAGAAGTCCAAGTTTGCCATCAACTGGCTTTTAATTCTCATAAAAAAATGTATGCCTCATTACTTCTGCGCTGGATGGGAATGCTAACTTTCTTTCGGTACCACTTGGCTAGGAGGTATAGGTGTGTCTTTTTACTGTTCCCAAATAGCTTTACATCCTTTACATCCTGTGGAGGGGAAAGTGTAGGCTTTGGTGTTTTAGGTGGGTGTTGGGTCACATTTTTTTTCTATGGTGTCTGGCTATAGCAAGGCAGTCATTTTCTGAAAGTTTTCTCTCTTATTAGGCTGTCTATTTTGGATCATTTGACTAGAGAAGCTCCTTTTAAAATGTGATATTGTCTGCTTAATATTGTTCTACTAGTTACCAGACTTTGTGTATTTAAATTGCTTAGTCTTTTTTGTTCTCTCTGTTCTTCATTTTGGATAATTTATACTGCTAAGTTTTTAGTTCAATAATTTTCTAATTATGTAATGTGCTGATAATACCATTTAGTGAACTTTCCATTTCAAATCTTATCTTCCTCTGCTTTAAAAGTTCCCTTTGGTAGTTTTTTTTTTATATATCTCTTCTCTTTCTCTACTCATTAAATGCACATTTTTCATTAAATCATTGGGCATATTAGGTTTATTTATAATTCTGTTTTAATGTACTTATCTGCTGATTTAATCATCTGTTATTTGTAAGTCTGTTTTTATTAAATGAATTTTCTCCTGGATATGGGTCACATTTGCTTACACTGTCACATGTTTGTTAACCTTTTATGGGATGCTGGACACTATTCATTTCATATTGTTGAAGGCTAGCTTTTGTTCTTTAAAAGTATTGTGCTTTTTTTCTGGGTGCCAAGCTAGGTTACTTGCAAATCAGTTTGATCCTATCAAGTGCTGTTTTTAACCTTTGTTAAATTTAATCTAGAATTGACTTTACTCTGGGGTTAGATTAGTCCTACTGCTGAGTAATGGCCCTTGTGAGATCTCTGTTGAAAGCCCCATGTGTTCGACAGTATTTCCCCAGTCTGGTTGATAAGAACTAACTGATACTTGGCTCTCAGTGTGCTTTGGGAATTGTTTGACTTACAGCTTCCCTAATCCTTTGTTCTTTGCCTGGCCTCATGGAGATTTACCCTATTTATATCTGGATTAATATTTAGTGAAAAATTCAAAAGGATCAGTATATAGATTTCTGGAGGGTTCTTCCCCCCACTCTGTGCAGCACTGTCTTTCCCACCTCACCCTGCCCCTTCTAGCATTCCACAAATTATAGTTTCCTTGATAATCATAAACTCTGATTTGTCTCCTTAATTTAGCAGGATCACTGAGCTCTCTTTTGGTTTCTCTTTCTTGTGCTGTAACCGAGAAATGGTCTCCAGCAAAACCCAAAGCAGTAATTTAGCTTACTTTGTTTCTCTTCACTCAAGGTTTCCACTCCTGTGCTCTTTGAGGTCCAATATCTACAAACAGTTGTTTCATATATTTTACTTTGGTTTTCTAATTGTTTATGGTAGAAGTAAGGCCATTCATGGTTAGTCTTTCAGAATCACAAGCCAAGCTTGAACAGGTCCTATTTAAGTTCCACTATATAAAGAGTACTGCCCTTTATCTCTATACAAAAGAAGCATTAGGAACTTGACTGAAAATATAACTTGTGTCCCACATGCTACCCTTAAATATCCTTCTATGTTCTGCAGCTGAAAATAAAAGTTTTACCAAATGCTGCATTGTAGAAGTTTTATTTTACAGTTCTTTCATGCCTAATTCAAATGAGTTAAGTCCACAGTTAAAAACCAGTCCCCCAAACAAAAGGGACCTCTGACAGTAGTAGGGCTTGCTCTAGGGCTATGTATAGCCACTTTCTGGGAGGGTAACCCCTTCTATTGAGACCTGGACATCAAGAAGGCGTTAGGGCAATAGACAATTAAAGTGAATCTAGAAAAGGTGTTCCCAGAGACAGTGGTCAATGAGAAGAACATATCAAACATAATTGCAATCTACTTCATAATTTTACATCTGGCAGAAATGACCCCTCACTTTCCCGAGTTCAGAGGAGACATTACCTATCCCACTGTCTGAAGAGTTGGTAGCAGGGGATATAGATTAAGTAAATTAAGTTTCTGGCATAAACGTAGCTGTGTAGGTCTCTTAACCTGTGACAAAAATACAGATGCAGTAAAGAAAACAAAACCAAAAATTCCACCAAATTTTATTTTTTGTGAAATTCGGGAGCACACTGAGTTAGATATATAATACGTAAAGAGATAGAATTAGTAATTTTGAAACTTCCCAAAAAGAAAAGCTCCGGTCCAGATGGGTTCAATGGTGAATTATACCAAATGCTTAAGAAGAATTAGTACAAATTTTTACAAATTATTTAAAAATATGAAAGAGAAGAGAACACTTCCCAATTCATTCCATGAAGTCAGAATTACCCTCATAGCAATACCAGACAAGGATAACACTAGAAAGAAAACAACAAATAATTTATGAATGTAGATATAAAATCCTAAACAAAATATTAGGAAACCAAATCCAACAACATTTAGAAGGGATTATACACTATGATCAAGTAAGATTTATCTCAGAAAAAACAAGGTTGGTTCCACATCTCAAAATCAATTAATGCTATATACCATATAAATAGAATAAAATACAAAAACCACATTATCATCTCATCCCAATAGATTCAAGAAGAGCAATCAAAACAAAACAAAACACTTGACAAAATCTAGCATCCTTTCATGATAATTCAACAAACTTAAAACAGAAGAGAACTTTCTCAACCTGAGAAAGGGAACCTATGAAAAACCTACAGATAGCATTACACTTAATAGTGAATACTGAAACCTTCCCCCTAAGATCAGGAATAAGACAAGGATGTCTGTTCATGCCACTTCTATTCAACATTATACTGTAGGTTCTAACCAGAAAAATAAGGCAAGAGAAGAGGAAAAGCATCAAGATTGTAAAGGAGGAAATGGAATCTCTCCATTTGTAGATGACACGATTTGTGTATAGAAAACCCTAAGGAATTCACTTACAAAACCTAGTAGAGCTAATGAAGAAATTCAGCAAAGTTGAAGGATATAAAATGAACACATAAAAGTCAATTGGTTTTCTATATACTAGCAATGAATAATCTAGAAGTGAAATTAAACAATTCTATTTGCAACAGCATCAAAAGGGATAAAATATTTAAGAATAAATTTAACAAAAAAGTACAAAACTTATATATTAACAACTATAAAATATTTTGAAACAAATACCTAAAATAAATGGAAAGACATCTCATGTTCATGGATCAGATGCTTTAATATTGTTGAAATGACAATACTCCCCCAAATTAATCTACAATTTCAACTTAATTTCTCTATATCATAAAAGCAAAAAGTATAATACTATGTACTGTAACTGTGAAAGGTATATATATATATATATATATATATATATATATATATATATGTATATATATATATATGGCTGTGCGTATATGTATTACATTTTTGAAAACAAAGTCTGAAATGATTCACACACAAAAAAACCCCAAAAAACTAATGAAAGCATTTACTTGTGGTAGTGGTTGGGTTACAACTAGGCCAATGTGGGGACAGAGTGGCTCTATATATTGTTTTGATTTTTATACTCTGTGTATTATAGGGGGAAAAAAAGTATGAGGACAGGAGCAGAAATTCTGCAGTTCTACCCCAGCAGCTTGTCAAAATCAACAAATAAGCTCTATATTGAGGTACTCCTGATAGGATATATGACTTCACAATATTCCAGACTTCCAGAGAATTTGACTAAGACTGATTAAGACAGGAGCAAGCAAGGGTGAGAAGGAGGCCACATGACTTAATTACAGTGGGATCTGAACTATATTCCATCTCCCCCACCTATGGGAGCTATGGCTAAGACTCTCCTCTGTTGCTTCAGCCTCCCTTCTTCTCACACCATGGTTGTTTATCCAAAGGCAAAGGTGACCCAGAGGAGATAAAAGATGATTCTGATGACCAAAGGAGTAAAATGGTTGGGAGAGAAGGAGAAAATGAGAGTATATGGTAGTGTTCATGCTGACTCTGTTGAACTTTTGGTACCAGAGGGCAGAAGGCATATTCTGGAAAGAGTGAAATTAAGGTAATTCTTCTCTGGCTCGAGTCCATATTTAAATCTGTTGAGATTTCGGAGTTCAGATCACAAAATGGAAACTTTTTATGGGATTAGTTCTTTCTGAAAGTGGGAAAAGACTCTCCAGAGTCCTTACCATCTTTAGATGAGAAGCCCCATGGGCCCAGTTCCCTCTTTACTTTTCTCCACCCTTCCACCTTGTATATCTTTATGAAGTTAATGAATTATAAACTACCACTGCTTAATTGCTTTCAGAGACGGACCCCTGCGCAGGTGGGAATGGATGTCCTCACATCTGTCAGATGAGAATGGTGTGGCCAGGTGTGTCTGTTTGCCCGGGGTACCAGCTGTCTGAAGACACAAAGGTCCGTGGAGGTAGAAAGTTGAAGCTGATGGCTTAATCGTGTAATTGTTTGAAATCTTGTTGAAATTCAGTTTTGAATAGTCAGAACTGCTGGGAGAAAGGTGTTTTCATTTATGCTTTTAAAAAAAACACTTATAATCGCATTTGATCATTCCGAAAGGTATTTTTGTGAAATTATAACAACTCAGTGAAATTTCAGTTACAAAAGAAACGGTCTGGTGTAGTTTCAGAATTAATGCTTTTGTTTTCTGTTTCTCATTATGAAGTGAATTCCAGAATTAATATTCAAAACCTTCCATAACTGCACAGGGTGCTTTTCATTACAGGCTACAGAAAGTGGGGGATAACCTTTGAAACACAAGTATGTGCAAATGAGTGTTCTCAGAAGTGAGAAATAATTAAAACCAAAAAGAAAGAAACTATAAATACAAGGTTACATATTTCTGTTTCCTAGAAATAGCAAAACAGACATGCTTCAATTCAAAGATGAAAGTGACAAATTATTCCATAACCAGAACTAATAAATGAAATCATTCCTGTGGGACAGTCTTTGTTTTAATAACTTCAGAGAAATCACAGAATCCTTCATTTTTATCATGACATTTTCATGAAATGAGAAACAGTTTATTTGGATTAATTATGAAAATACCAAAATATTTCCTGACTTATGGGATGGATAAACACATTGAGAAACTGAAAAAGAATTAGGTCTAAAAGTTACTGCATAGTTATTTTTTTTCTTCTTTAAGCCAAAACTAAGATACAATTTTCTGTTGATGGTGCTAATATACTTTTCTGACAGAGACCATTTCTGCCTTGGTCTTCTGTTTACACAGAATTTACCTAACTTAGCACCCGGCACAGACTAGGGCCTTATTAAATATTTGTGGAAACTCGACAAATGCATACGTGTATAGATATATACAGCTATCTATATGTATCTAGATACAATCTCTTTCAAAATTTTATTTCAGTGTCTGATTCATTATTCCCAGAAAGTCTATCCCCCAAATTACTGTCCACTTAGAGTTTTACAAATATCTCAGAGGAATGAGTATCTCTCATGAATGCCCTTGCAGATGACACGCAGGACAGTACAAGAATAAGTACTCCTTGGGAAAATGATGTTGAGACCTATTGACTTGAAGGGAAAGAACAGGGACTATCTGGATGACAGAATGAAGTTACACTGACTGGAACAGGCTCTCAGTGTCAGGACAAGGAGGGAGCATCCTTGTTTAAATGGCACTGCCCTGTGGCAATCAGGTAGAGCATAGACCATGGATTGCTACATAGGAAGGCCCCAAATCTGCCTGGTCCACATGTCCTGTCTACCTTAAATGAGGGAGATACCATTTTTGGTTAAGAATGTGATATATATTCCTAAAGGAAAATTATGATGACTTCTCCCTATATTATTAGGGAACAGATAAGGTATAATTTTTAGTTATTTCCTTTTCTCGTTCTCCCAATTAATAAATATTAGTAGATTCTGATAGAAGTATTTGAGAGGATTAGACCAGCACTTGAGAAAATACAATTAGCAGTTGGTTTACAATTTGCAAATGTGCCTGTGTGGTATTTCACTGTTATGCTTGATGTCTGGGGTTGAGAGGAAGGAGACGCTTTAGCTCATGTTTATAGTTTACAAATAAATGTCGATTTGAGCCCTGAAAACATAGCTGCTGTGTATCTCTTTCTGTAGATATAAATGAGTGTGCTGAAGGGCTGGCTCACTGCAGCTGTCACTGCATGAACACAATGGGACCTTTCACGTGTGCCTGACACCCCGGCTTCGAGCTGGGAGCTGATGGAAAACAGTGTTACAGTAAGTGGCAGCAATAGAAGCCCAGGAAATGTGTTGCATTTTACAAATATTAAATAAGAGTAATAAACAAAAGAACTGTACTGCATAACTTGCCAAGGCAGAAGCTTCTGGAAATGTTTTCCCCTGGGGTGTGGTAAGAGTGGGATCTTACAAGTCCAACACCCTCATTGTGGTTTGAGGAAACAGGGGCCCAGACTCCACAGAAAATGGTTGTCATAATGACCACAGTGTGCACAGTAAGGACTGTCTCAAGGCTTGTGATCCAGGGCTCTTTTGGACCCACAGCTCTCCTTCGTGAGGAGTCTGCCTACCTTCATCACCTCTGCCATGTAGTATTTATTGAACACTAATAACTCCAATGTAAAATACCAGGAAAAGGAGCTAGTGGTGGTGACGTACAGGAGCAGCTCGTGATTGAAATAGCGTTCCTGGCACATCGGTTGCTCTAATGTGTATTTTTCACATCAGCTCTTCTCCCTTTCCCATTTCTGTTCATTTCCATCATGCCTTTTTTTTTTTTTTACATTTTATTTGTTTTTGAGAGAGAGACAGAGACAGAGCACAAGTGGGGGAGAAGCAGAGAGAGAGAGAGAGAGAGACAGAATCCGAAGCGCGCTCCAGGCTCTGAGCTGTCAGCACAGAGCCCGACACGGGGCTTGAACTCACAGACTGTGAGATCGTGACCTGAGCCAAAGTTGGACGCTTAACTGACTGAGCCCCCCAGAGGCCCCTTTCCATCATGCCTTTAAAGAGGCATGAAGAGCTTTAAGCAGCTTCTTCTGACTGCATTCTCTTTCACTGGCTCATCTGTGTACCCCTTTTCTTCTTCTTACTCAAAAAGAGATGGTCCATGTCATCTAACTTTAGCCTTTCCTCACCTAGGCTCCATTATACAATTTAATAGAGCTCTTATTGTGAATATATTAAAATGTTAATATGTGGAATTATTAACTGCTATTAATAGCTATTATATCTATTTTGTTTCGTGTCTTCTCCATTGGTCCACTACTCAACCTATAGATGAATAATGCACTCTCTGCTTTACTAAGCTTAAAATTATCTGATACAAATTCCCTCAAATTCCATGTTCTCTGCTTCAATATTTCTCTAACTCACTCTTCCTCCACTTCTTCCCTCTTCTTTTAAATGACAGAAGTTTTTTTTTTTTCTTCTTATTTCTTTGGCTGATTTATCCACCTCTGCTTCTTCTTATGTAATCAGGGTATATCAACAATGCATTTTCTTTCATCTTTAGACTCTGCCTTTCTGTCACTGACTTCCTCCCTTCTTTCTCTACCAGGTAAATTGTGTTGTGTTCCGAACACAACCATGTTAATTAGTTTTACTTTGAATTCAAGACCATAAATCTCCAATGATTATGCAGCATGACTGGAACAATCTATACTATCAGAATATGTCTATTTCTATCCTCATCAAAAGCAATTCGAACACCTTCTCTTTGTGCTTCAAATTTTTATATTACCCCTGTTTTTACCTTTATCCTTACCTTGTTTCTTACATCATCAGGGAAGAGAATGCAGACTACCAGTCAAGTTAGCAATTGACCCAAAATACCCCATAGGATCTCATGAAAAAGACTTCACCCCTGTTCATATAAAGGAAGTGGTCCTAGTACTATCAAAGGCCACTTTCTCTACTGTACTTCAGATTCCATTCTCTCTCATTATCTCAGTATCTTTGCTATTGCAGTTATCTAATGGAACACTCTCATCAGCCTATCAACATGGTCCAGTATCTCCTGTCTTTAAAGTACCCTCCTATGAGCCCATGCCCCACTATAGCTTCAGTCTGATCCCCTTCATCAAGCTTTTTTTTATCACTTAGCCAATGTTTTCTCCTCATCTTGCACTCTCCCATTGTCCAAGACTAATCACATCTCATCTCTACCCACTCATAGTCATCCATAGCTTCCATGCTGCCAGGCTGCTTGTTAGCATCTCTGGTTTTATCCAACTTGACCTGTCAGCAGCATTCAACACACCTGACTAACCCCTGTTCTTATTCTTTTTTGAAATGTTTATTTATTTATTTTGGAGAGAGAGAGAGAGAGCACGCACACGTGTGCAGGGGAGAGGCAGAGAGAGAGGGAGAGAGAGAATCCCAGACAGGCTCCACACTGTCAGTGCAGAGCCTTACACAGGGCTCAATCTCATGAACCATGAGATCATGACCTAAGCCAAAATCAAGAGCCAGATGTTGAATGGACTGAGTCACCCAGGTGCCAGAAGTTAAACCTTTCTATGTCTCGCTTTTCTTCATTTTAAATTGAAATCAAGTTGGACTCTTAGCCAACTCAGCCACCCAGGTGCCCCCAACCTTCTTCTTCTCAAAACATTTTCCTTCTCTTTCATGTTTTCACATTTTCCTGGTTTCCTTTCCATCTCTTTCCCCTCTCTAAATGTCCAATTTGTATTTCATTTCTCTTCTTCCGTTCACTATATGTGAATATATCAAACTGTGTACTCCTTGTCTCCACTTGCTTGACTGATAGGCATTACAAAACAGAACTGCTGACTTCCAGTCTCAGTTCCAAATATGCTGTTCCCTGTTCTCCATACCTTAGAAAACTATCAATTCAATGTTGTAGCCAAAAACTCAATGACACAAAATTGGTAAGTGACAGCACTGGGACTTGAACTGGGGTCTTTAGGCTCCAAATATACTGTCCTTTCAACTTTCTCATGCATTTGTATACATTGTGTGCCTACTTATTAATTTAATCAAGGAGGAATGATAGTGATAAATAGAATAAACAAATTTGTGTTTTTCCCTAAGCTGTCTCATGAAGAGACATTTTTAGGGTCACTAAAGAATTTAAAGAATTCGTCTCCACTGCACAAAATTCTATGTTTCTTTAATGCTTGGGTTGCCAGTGTAGCCGTGAGTTC
This sequence comes from Neofelis nebulosa, assembly GCF_028018385.1. NCBI lineage: Eukaryota > Metazoa > Chordata > Mammalia > Carnivora > Felidae > Neofelis > Neofelis nebulosa. Next base: position 62,001,318 of record NC_080786.1, read on the forward strand.
TGATGGTATATTTCTATTGCTTAAAGACAAGGCAGTTTTGCTATGGTGGTATTTGTCTTTTCAAGAGCAAACTAATAGGACAGGAGAGAAGAATTAACTGCTAATTACGATACAACTTCTGAAGTGAGTCTTTCTCTCAGTGCCCGGAGGAGTCCTTTCAAGCAGAGAGAAATGTGGATGAGTTTTTCTTTCTTATTAATATTTTGACTTTTTAATGCGGCCAGAGGTTTAGGAGGTTTAGGAAATGAGTATTCTTTACAAATGTCTGAAATAAAATCTCTTGCAGTCTGACTGGTACATTTTTAGTTGTCATGAAAGAGGGGGCCATTATTGCTAATGACTTATGAGGTACAGGCTTTCGGTAGAATTTACTTGGTAGGGCAATTTGCCCTAGAGTTGAATACATTTGGTAGAAGTGTATTTTTACATTTTTTTCCCTTATGAGAATATTTGGCTAAGTTCTTTGTGCAGGTCTCACTAGGCCTCAATATTTACTAACTGACACACAAAACTTTCTTGGTGAAAACTGGTGTTTTGGGTGGCTTCAAAACCTGTAGGTGGAGGAAGTGTTTTCAGAACACGGTAATGTTTAAGGATGAATTATGTGTCCTTCGGATAACAAGTATATTTTAGGAAAATATTGTTTTAGTTTTTTCCTAGGAAAACAATGTTTTGTGTTTATCTAATTTCTCCTCAGAGGCTCTCAAAACACTGTATAGCATAAACATGAAATCTTTATGGAGTGGTATAAATACACTATCACTGACTCATGATTAGAAATTGGAAAATTCCTGGGGTGCCTAGGTGGCTCAGTCAGTTCATCATCTGACTCTTAATCTCAGCTCAGGTCTTGATCTTAGGGTCCTGAGTTCTAGCCCCACATTGGGCTCCATGCTGAACGTGGAGCCTACTTTAAAAAAGTAAATAAATAAATTGGAAAATTCCAGATCCAGCATGGTTAAATAAGACTTCCCCAGATTACCAAGCAATTTAGTGTACACTTCATATGTTGAATAAATAATGGTTATTTGCTATCTGTGACAAACTACAAGGATCATTTTTTAAAGTTTTTTTAAAGTTTTTTTGGTTTTTGTTTTTTGTTTTTTGTTTTTTGTTTTTTTTTTTTTTTTAAGTAAGATGGTTGAGAATTATTTAACACCAGTATCAAGGACGCAAAATCTCAGCTTACTTCTAGTGGGCAGTTATAATAGATCTAAGTATTCACTTGTTTTAGTTTCGTGTATTCTTTAATAAAGGTTACAACAATGTAATTTATATTTAAATTAAATTACCACCAGCAGTCTTAGAACTGCATTGTCCACAGAAAATAACAAGAATAGGAGCCATGATTTAAAGTATGTCTCCTTAAAGAGTATATGTTAACATATTATAAAAATATCAGTCCTCTTCATTATTTTGATCTTTCCTTTAGCTTTCGAATTTCCCTCAGTGCTAAAGTAGTCGGTTCTGAACCCAAAGAGGTCCTTATTTTCAATAACAAATTGATTAGCATAATCCTTTTGTCTGTTCAATCATTTGAAACCTATTTTTGAACATCTGCGATGAGCTGGGTAATGCAGGATGATGATGGCACAGAGGGATGAGCCCAATGACGGGATGAGCGCTGAGTGCTCTGCAGAGGAGCACATAGGGCGGCTGCCTACCAGAGACTGAGGCCGGGGGCCCGGGAGCTATCACCATACAGGCGCTGCAGCAGGGATCAAGACCGTTTGAATGCTGATACAGGCCTTCGAGGGTACTGAATCCCTAGTACCCTTTTCCTCTTCTTTCCTGTCTCTCTTCTTCAGTAGTTAAGAATGGAAGGAAATGAACCAATATAGACACTCTTATTAAGAAGAGGTGGTTCCAGGCAACACAAATGAAGAACTATAGTGGCCAGTGGTGAAAATAGCAGAATACCCAGATTCTGTATTTTTTAACAATGATTCAAAGCATTCCTTATTTCTCATTTCCTCACTTAGAAAATGATTGATTACAATGCCTGTGTGCTTAGGACAATTGGTATCCATATGCTGAGGCCAGTGTCCCCCTAAATGCCTATAGTTAGTTTCATGTACCAGGATCAGCAAATTGTTTTCCAAAGTCATAGTATGTTTATGTAATAAGTGATGCTCATATATATCAAAACTAATTAGCACATCAACACGATACTAGTTACTACGTATGATCAGCTCATTCTTTGGTTTTGTGATCATACTTTTGTAAGGCTATTTTTAACATTATTTTCATGTACTTACAGCCTCTAAAAAAAGACAGATAATAACATACCATTAGCTTGAGAACAGATGCGTCAACTGGCAAACAACCTGCTTGCGTTCTGATCATCGATTCAATATGCGTATTTTTTATATCCTGAAAATACTGAAAATTCCCAGAGGTAACTGTCTTTTAAGAAGAGTGTTTAATAACCACTGGTGGACTCATTACTTTTCTGTTTCACTTCATCAGTTTAACATTATTTATAGGTTTATTTTTGATAAGGTATAGACATTTACAATGCCTAATAGCCCTCAGTTTTATATGTGTAGAGTTTTGATAAATTTCCAATAAAGTTTGTCATCCTCCTAACAGTGTACCCATTATTAACATATATTCAGGTTTCCCTGTTGTTATGCTAATAACTCTCTTTTGCTTGTTTTGGAAAGGGATTGCATTGGAAATTGTCAATAGCTGTAAAGAGAACAATGGTGGTTGTTCCCATCACTGAGAGCATGTACTTGGGGGGGCCCCCCATTGTTCCTGTAACCATGGACACCAGCTTGATTCAGAAGAGAAAACATGCATAGGTAATGTATGGTAAATGCCATCTTCAGAATTTGCCCTGGATTCATCTAGCCCTTTCATCTCTAATACACATTTGTGGCTGTAGTATGCAAGGAGAAGTGAATTGAATAGTATCTCTGGCTACTGGATAAATGTAAAAGAAAGATTTCTTGGCAGAAGACATCATTATATTTAGGTATTTATTTTGAAATTAAAGATTTAAAACATTTTAACAAAATATATCGACTTAATAGTTTTATGTCAAGAAAACCTTGCAGGGCCTATCTAACCATTTAATGTAATTTATGATTCAAACAACATATGCACCCTGCTTTACCTCAAGCAGAAACTAAACCATTGATTTTCAGCTTGGTGATGATTTGGGTGCATGTGCAACTTTGGTATTGCAAGTAGCTATATTCCAAAAGAAAACTTTAAAAGATATTATTCTTTGGAAATCCCACCTCAAGCCCATTCTTAATAATTTTTCCAACATATTATTAGACTTTGATCATATGGGAAAATAAGAATAAACTCCACCTTAACCTTGTTCCATATGAAATGTTTAATCCAAAGCTTCTGAGAAAAAGGAATATCTACTAAAATAGGAATAGTGAGCATCAAACTGTATTACCATGTACTTTGGTTCTGAGAGAAACTCTAAGCCCCTCAAGCAATTTGCCATTATTCAGGAATTGTAATACCCTATTTGCTTGTTCTCTTTTGGAATACTTTATATCACCTTTCTTAAAAATTATAATATGAATCTGAAAAAAAATCTTTGACCATTTCATACTACTCAATGTGGTTAGAGACAAATTGAAGTATCATAAAAGAAGAGGTGAATTACAGAGGTCAAAGTATTTGGGATCTTTTATTTTGGCACTATAACATGACAGAGTGAACTTAAAGGGATTTTGAAGTATTCTGGTTTCATAAATTATTTAACCAAAACAATGTCATTACACATATTTCTTGATCCAACATTGCTTTCAGCATTTTTCCCAGTCTACAGTGGTTAACTTAATGAAACCAATTACTTCCCTTGCCAATACGCTTATATTTTTCTACCTTGCTAACATTTTTATCTCTGGAAAATATAAAAGACTTTCTTCTTTCCTCCCTCCTTCCCTCCCTTCCCTTGTTCCTTCCCTCCTCCCTTTCTTCCTTTCTACCTGTCTTTCTCTTTTGACTGTTGGATAAGAGAAACTGGAATTTTGCTAAACCTCTGCAACTTACAATCTGGTGTCTTTCCTTATTCTTTGAAAAGTACAATTCAGTGAAGCTCTTATTTACAGCTAGGAAAAAAAATAACATCTGCCAGGGTCAAAATGTGGAAAAAGTACATATTTATAATATTTCAGCAGTCAGCATGAAGTTGTACTGTTTATGGCTCAAGTTTATTTCATCTTCCAACAATAAATAATACTCATTCCTTAAGTCCAAATATTCACTTGAGTAAAGGCAATGATTTGTTTGGAGTATACATACACATACTTTGCTTATTTGCCTGAGAACAGATTAAAGCCATGGACGCTTTATAAGAACATTCATGCATAAAGGAAACTAAATAATTTTTTAGCTTATTTTAAGATTAGCTTTTCAAAATATATTTGAATATACAAATAAATGTGAAAATCAGTCATCTAATCTGCAAGTGTTCAGTCTTACCCAAATGGAAATTTTATTAGGGCTAAAACTTAGAGACGTGTTAAGTGGCTATCCAAAATATTAGTGGCTGACACGCAGTAAGTTCACTAAATTTAACAATTGGTAATTGTTAGGAAATATTTTTTTATTTCTAACCTTTGGTGCTTTATTCAGTGGTCATATATGGGGAACAAATATAAAAGCTCAAGTTCTTTTTATTTATTTTTGAGAGAGAGAGAGACAGAGCATGAGCAGGGAAGGGGCAGAGAGAGGGAGACACAGAATCGGAAGCAGGCTCCAGGCTCTGAGCCATCACCACAGAGCCTGATGTGGGGCTCGAACTCACAGACTGTGAGATCATGACCTGAGCCGAAGTCGGACGCTCAACCGACTGAGCCACCCAGGCGCCCCAAAAGCTCAAGTTCTTTTATGGTTTAGTTTTCTCTTGTTTTTTTAAGTAGGCTACATGCCCAGAATGGAGTCCAACATGGGGCTCAAACTCATAACCTTAGTATCAAGACCTGAGTTGAGATTGAGAGTCAGATACTCAAGCAACTGAGCCACCCAGGCATCCCTTATGGTTTACTTTGGATGCTTTTTTGAACTTAGAGCTGAAATGTTAAATTATTTTGCCTTGCTACATTTGCCTTGTTGATACTCTTTTATTATTATTATTATTATTATTACTAGGGCTACAATTTTATATACAGATGAATTTCTCTGTAACACTGCAACATTTGGCATATTGGCTTATGTCAGAAAAAATAGAGATGAGGAAAATTAAAAGGGAAAAATAAGCAAGCAAAAATCTCACCAAATAAGATCAGAAAAAAATATATAGAAATTTGGGGAACAGGTGATGCAAAAGTTGAAGAGACAGGGCATTTTAAGAAAGACTTATGAGGCAGAAAGGATGTTCAGGTGAGTTCCAGACTGAGGATGTTACAGATGAGACACGCTAGAAATAGACCCAGAGGAATGATAATAGAAGAAAAATCCAAAATGGATCATAGGAGAGTTCCGGAAGATGGCGGCGTAGGAGGACGCTGGGCTCACCGCGCGTCCTGCTGATCACTTAGATTCCACCTACACCTGCCTAAAGAACCCAGAAAACCGCCAGAGGATTAGCAGAACGGAGTCTCCAGAGCCAAGCGCAGACGAGAGGCCCACGGAAGGGGGTAGGAAGGGCGGCGAGGCGGTGCGCGGGAGGGAGCCGGGGCGGAGGGGCGGCTCGCCAGCCAAGCAGAGCCCCCGAGTCTGGCTGGCAAAAGCGGAGGGGCCGGACGGACTGTGTTCCGACAGCAAGCGCGACTTAGCGTCTGGGAGGTCGTAAGTTAACAGCTCTGCTCAGAAAGCGGGAAGGCTGGAGGACAAAGGGGGGAGAGCTGCTGAGCCCCTGGTCAGCAGAGCTCAGCTTGGCGGGGAACAAAGGCGCTCGCCAGCGCCATCTCCCCCGCCCATCCCCCAGCCAAAATCCCAAAGGGAACCAGTTCCTGCCAGGGAACTTGCTTGCTCCACGCGAACACCCAACTCTGTGCTTCTGCGGAGCCAAACCTCCGGCAGCAGATCTGACTCCCTCCCGCTGCCACAGGGCCCCTCCTGAAGTGGATCACCTAAGGAGAAGTGAGCTAAGCCTACCCCTCCTGCCCCCGTGCACCTTGCCTACCCACCCCAGCTAATACGCCAGATCCCCAGCACCACAAGCCTGGCAGTGTGCAAGTAGCCCAGACGGGCCACGCCAACCCACAGTGAATCCCGCCCCTAGGAGAGGGGAAGAGAAGGCACACACCAGTCTGACTGTGGCCCCAGCGGTGGGCTGGGGGCAGACATCAGGTCGGACTGCGGCCCCACCCACCAACTCCAGTTATACACCACAACACAGGGGAAGTGCCCTGCATGTCCTCACCACTCCAGGGACTGTCCAAAATGACCAAACGGAAGAATTCCCCTCAGAGGAATCTCCAGGAAATAACAACAGCTAATGAACTGATCAAAAAGGATTTAAGTAATATAACAGAAAGTGAATTTAGAATAATAGTCATAAAATTAATCGCTGGGCTTGAAAACAGTATAGAGGACAGCAGAGAATCTCTTGCCACAGAGATCAAGGGACTAAGGAACAGTCACGAGGAGCTGAAAAGCGCTTTAAACGAAATGCAAAACAAAATGGAAACCACGACGGCTCGGATTGAAGAGGCAGAGGAGAGAATAGGTGAACTAGAAGATAAAGTTATGGAGAAAGAGGAAGCTGAAAGAAAGAGAGATAAAAAAATCCAGGAGTATGAGGGGAAAATTAGAGAACTAAGTGATACACTGAAAAGAAATAATATACGCATAATTGGTATCCCAGAGGAGGAAGAGAGAGGGAAAGGTGCTGAAGGGGTACTTGAAGAAATTATAGTTGAGAACTTCCCTGAACTGGGGAAGGAAAAAGGCATTGAAATCCAAGAGGCACAGAGAACTCCCTTCAGACGTAACTTGAATCGATCTTCTGCACGACATATCATAGTGAAACTGGCAAAATACAAGGATAAAGAGAAAATTCTGAAAGCAGCAAGGGGTAAACGTGCCCTCACGTATAAAGGGAGACCTATAAGACTCGTGACTGATCTCTCCTTTGAAACTTGGCAGGCCAGAAAGGCTTGGCACGATATCTTCAGTGTGCTAAACAGAAAAAATATGCAGCCGAGAATCCTTTATCCAGCAAGTCTGTCATTTAGAATAGAAGGAGAGATAAAGGTCTTCCCAGACAAACAAAAACTGAAGGAATTTGTCACCACTAAACCAGCCCTACATGAGATCCTAAGGGGGATCCTGTGAGACAAAGTGCCAGAGACATCACTACAAGCATAAAACATACAGACATCACAATGACTCTAAACCTGTATCTTTCTATAATAACACTGAATGTACATGGATTAAATGCGCCAACCAAAAGACATAGGGTATCAGAATGGATAAAAAAGCAAGACCCATCTATTTGCTGTCTACAAGAGACTCATTTTAGATCTGAAGACACCTTTAGATTGAGAGTGAGGGGATGGAGAACTATTTATCATGCTACTGGAAGCCAAAAGAAAGCTGGAGTAGCCATACTTATATCAGACAAACTAGACTTTAAATTAAAGGCTGTAACAAGAGATGAAGAAGGGCATTATATAATAATTACAGGGTCTATCCATCAGGAAGAGCTAACAATTATAAATGTCTATGCGCCAAGTAACGGAGCCCCCAGATATATAAAACAATTACTCATAAACAAAAGCAACCTTATTGATAAGAATGTGGTAATTGCAGGGGACTTTAACACCCCACTTACAGAAATGGATAGATCATCTAGACACACAGTCAATAAAGAAACAAGGGCCCTGAATGATACATTGGATCAGATGGACTTGACAGATATATTTAGAACTCTGCATCCCAAAGCAACAGAATATACTTTCTTCTCGAGTGCACATGGAACATTCTCCAAGATAGATCATATACTGGGTCACAAAACAGCCCTTCATAAGTTTACAAGAATTGAAATTATACCATGCATACTTTCAGACCACAATGCTATGAAGCTTGAAATCAACCACAGGAAAAAGTCTGGAAAACCTCCAAAAGCATGGAGGTTAAAGAACACCCTACTAACGAATGAGTGGGTCAACCAGGCAATTAGAGAAGAAATTAAAAAATATATGGAAACAAACGAAAATGAAAATACAACAATCCAAACGCTTTGGGACGCAGTGAAGGCAGTCCTGCGAGGCAAATACATTGCAATCCAGGCCTATCTCAAGAAACAAGAAAAATCCCAAATACAAAATCTAACAGCACACCTAAAGGAACAAGAAGCAGAACAGCAAAGACAGCCTAAACCCAGCAGAAGAAGAGAAATAATAAAGATCAGAGCAGAAATAAACAATATAGAATCTAAAAAAACTGTAGAGCAGATCAACGAAACCAAGAGTTGGTTTTTTGAAAAAAATAAACAAAATTGACAAACCTCTAGCCAGGCTTCTCAAAAAGAAAAGGGAGATGACCCAAATAGATAAAATCATGAATGAAAATGGAATTATTACAACCAATCCCTCAGAGATACAAACAATTATCAGGGAATACTATGAAAAATTATATGCCAACAAATTGGACAACCTGGAAGAAATGGACAAATTCCTAAACACCCACACTCTTCCAAAGCTCAATCAGGAGGAAATAGAAAGCTTGAACAGACCCATAACCAGCGAAGAAATTGAATCGGTTATCAAAAATCTCCCAACAAATAAGAGTCCAGGACCAGATGGCTTCCCAGGGGAGTTCTACCAGACGTTTAAAGCAGAGATAATACCTATCCTTCTCAAGCTATTCCAAGAAATAGAAAGGGAAGGAAAATTTCCAGACTCATTCTATGAAGCCAGTATTACTTTGATTCCTAAACCAGACAGAGACCCAGTAAAAAAAGAGAACTACAGGCCAATATCCCTGATGAATATGGATGCAAAAATTCTCAATAAGATACTAGCAAATCGAATTCAACAGCATATAAAAAGAATTATTCACCATGATCAAGCGGGATTCATTCCTGGGATGCAGGGCTGGTTCAACATTCGCAAATCAATCAACGTGATACATCACATTAACAAAAAAAAAAAGAGAAGAACCATATGATCCTGTCAATCGATGCAGAAAAGGCCTTTGACAAAATCCAGCACCCTTTCTTAATAAAAACCCTGGAGAAAGTCGGGATAGAAGGAACATACTTAAAGATCATAAAAGCCATTTATGAAAAGCCCACAGCTAACATCATCCTCCACGGGGAAAAACTGAGAGCTTTTTCCCTGAGATCAGGAACACGACAGGGATGCCCACTCTCACCGCTGTTGTTTAATATAGTGCTGGAAGTTCTAGCATCAGCACTCAGACAACGAAAGGAAATCAAAGGCATCCAAATTGGCAAAGATGAAGTCAAGCTTTCGCTTTTTGCAGATGACATGATATTATACATGGAAAATCCGATAGACTCCACCAAAAGTCTGCTAGAACTGATACATGAATTCAGCAAAGTTGCAGGATACAAAATCAATGTACAGAAATCAGTTGCATTCTTATACACTAACAATGAAGCAACAGAAAGACAAATAAAGAAACTGATCCCATTCACAATTGCACCAAGAAGCATAAAATACCTAGGGATAAATCTAAAGATCTGTATGCTGAAAACTATAGAAAGCTTATGAAGGTAATTGAAGAAGATATAAAGAAATGGAAAGACATTCCCTGCTCATGGATTGGAAGAATAAATATTGTCAAAATGTCAATACTACCCAAAGCTATCTACACATTCGATGCAATCCCAATCAAAATTGCACCAGCATTCTTCTCAAAACTAGAACAAGCAATCCTAAAATTCATATGGAACCACAAGAGGCCCCGAATAGCCAAAGTAATTTTGAAGAAGAAGACCAAAGCAGGAGGCATCACAATCCCAGACTTTAGCCTCTACTACAAAGCTGTAATCATCAAGACAGCATGGTATTGGCACAAAAACAGACACATAGACCAATGGAATAGAATAGAAACCCCAGAACTAGACCCACAAACGTATGGCCAACTCATCTTTGACAAAGCAGGAAAGAACATCCAATGGAAAAAGGACAGTCTCTTTAACAAATGGTGCTGGGAGAACTGGACAGCAACATGCAGAAGGTTGAAACTAGACCACTTTCTCACACCATTCACAAAAATAAACTCAAAATGGATAAAGGACCTGAATGTGAGACAGGAAACCATCAAAACCCTAGAGGAGAAAGCAGGAAAAGACCTCTCTGACCTCAGCCATAGCAATCTCTTACTCGACACATTCCCCAAAGGCAAGGGAATTAAAAGCAAAAGTGAATTACTGGGACCTTATGAAGATAAAAAGCTTCTGCACAGCAAAGGAAACAACCAACAAAACTAAAAGGCAACCAACGGAATGGGAAAAGATATTTGCAAATGACACATCGGACAAAGGGCTAGTATCCAAAATCTATAAAGAGCTCATCAAACTCCACACCCGAAAAACAAATAACCCAGTGAAGAAATGGGCAGAAAACATGAATAGACACTTCTCTAAAGAAGACATACGGATGGCCAACAGGCACATGAAAAGATGTTCAACGTCGCTCCTTATCAGGGAAATACAAATCAAAACCACACTCAGATACCACCTCACGCCAGTCAGAGTGGCCAAAATGAACAAATCAGGAGACTATAGATGCTGGAGAGGATGTGGAGAAACAGGAACCCTCTTGCACTGTTGGTGGGAATGCAAATTGGTGCAGCCGCTCTGGAAAGCAGTGTGGAGGTTCCTCAGAAAATTAAAAATAGACCTACCCTATGACCCAGCAATAGCACTGCTAGGAATTTATCCAAGGGATACAGGAGTACTGATGCATAGGGGCACTTGTACCCCAATGTTTATAGCAGCACTCTCAACAATAGCCAAATTATGGAAAGAGCCTAAATGTCCATCAATTGACGAATGGATAAAGAAATTGTGGTTTATATACACAATGGAATACTACGTGGCAATGAGAAAAAATGAAATATGGCCTTTTGTAGCAACGTGGATGGAACTGGAGAGTGTTATGCTGAGTGAAATAAGCCAGAGAAAGACAGATACCATATGTGTTCACTCTTATGTGGATCCTGAGAAATGTAACAAAAACCCATGGGGGAGGGGAAGGAAAAAAAAAAAAAAAGAGGTTAGAGTGGGAGAGAGCCAAAGCATAAGAGACTGTTAAAAACTGAGAGTAGACTGAGGGTTGATGGGGGGTGGGAGGGAGGGCAGAGTGGGTGATGGGTATTGAGGAGGGCACCTTTTGGGATGAGCACTGTGTGTTGTATGGAAACCAATTTGACAGTAAATTTCATATATTAAAAACAAAAAAAAACACTATGAAAGCCAGCTTGCTGTTAGGACACACTCAAAAAACTCAACAGCCGTCAAGTGGCAAAAGGTATAATTCCCATTTCTGTCGAAGTGGGACACATAGGTTAGGGCCTGAACAGTGTGTCTCCTACACAGTCACTGCCCTCTAACAACTCACCAAGCACAGGGAAAGGGAGGACAAAGAGAGAGAGTACCATCACAGAATAAAGGTTTTTCTGGACAGGCAGATTAGTGTAGTACTAACCAAATTGACCAATCCAGTCACCTGCTTCCAGGCAGAATCATGTATCATAAAAATTATAAAATATTTAAAGGATCTGCCTGACTCCTAAAAATTTCTAGGAATGGAGAGCCCTGCCCACTTACAGTGGTGGTTTCTCAAAGGATATTCTGACACTCCTGCCATTTTGGTAGGAGTTGTAGTCACCCAAATGTTCTGCTTTGTAACATTATAGAACTTAATTGCGTTTGTAGCCACTCAGTCTTAGGGTATAGAGGGAAAGAGAAGCAACCTGACCTGAACATCCCAGGGAGTTAGCAATTTAGGGACATGATAGCTGGATTGTGTTCAGGATAGTTTTTCGGAAGTTTGTTTTGTTTTACCTTTCACCTATCCCCCGACTTGTGGGACAACTTATGGTATGTCAACTCATTTAATGCTGGCATAAAGAAACCCATGAAATGCTGACACCCCAATAAAGTCTTTACAACAATTTGAAAAAAAAAACAAAACAAAATGGATCATAAAATGACAGTCAGATGGAAGAACTAATTTTCCAATTATGTGATGCAATTGTGCTGTGTGCTAGTTGAGAACAGGGAATCCTAAGACCTGTATGTTTAGAGGCTCTGGTGGTATCTGAGAAGACTTAAAAAAAAAAAAAAAAGAAAAAAATCTTAAAATTAAAAAAAAGAAAAACCTAAAGTATAATGTTTTTGATGAAATGAAACTGAGTTTTATAAAAAGTATTGGGGGGGGTGGCGCCTGGGTGGCTCATTCGGTTAAACGTCTGACTTGTGGTTTTGTCTCAGGTCATGATCTCATGGTTCGTGGGATCAAGTTCCACACTGGGCTCTGTGCTGAGACCACCAAGCTTGCTTGGGATCCCCCCTACCCAACACCCTTCCCCCAGTCATGCTCGCTTGCGCTCTCTCTCTCTCTCTCTCTCTCTCAAAATAAATAAATAAACATTTTTAAAAAGCAATAAAAAAAGTTTTGGTCCCCTATATTCATGATTTTTAATCCAAAGGGCAGAAGAAGGTTTAATATAAAAAAGGTAAAAATATCACGAGGAACTTTGTGAGCAGCACTGCTTGTGACATTTTGCAAGAGGAAGAACGTTTTGTGTCCAAATGACCCTCATTTAGATATCTTATGGTGACCCTTCACCTTGGCTGATTGATCGTACTTTTTTTCTTTCTTTTTTCTTATCTACATTTCTTACATTGGTACCCTTTCCAAGGTTAATTGAGACACTGACCTTTTATATCTGTGACTGCTCATGGAGTTATGAAACAATGAAATTCAGTAAAGTCAGCACTGAAGGCCACCCAACTTAACAGCTGAACAAACAGAGGGGGTCAAACTGAACCAAGGGCAGATAGCCAAAAACCCTGACCACCCAATTCCCAGCTGTGTAGCCTAAGGAAATAGTGGGTGAAGAGTCTGTCACCACTCCTCAGCCAATTATGTTAGAAATGATCACCTCAAAACTCAGGTCAAATAGATTATTTTGCAGCTGAAACCTTTTGATTGGACATCTTCTGGTGTATGTTTATTTCCTCAAGGCAATTATGTCTTAGGAAGCAACATTCAAGATGGTAAACTTTTAGAATAATAGTGTTGAAGGAGACTTAAAGACAATTATTTTAAAAACAGTTTATCTGATAGGACATGCCAAGGTAATGGTGTCACCAATGGTGATAAAACCCCCTAGATCCCACTCATCCATCCAGTCAAAGCATCATCAGATAGTTCAAGAAAATGCCCTGAAATATTCTGTCATTTAAAAACATAATATTTAAAATGATTTTCTGCCCTCTCTCTCAATTGCAGTTACCACTTCTCTTGCCAGTCACATGAATTCCATTTACTTGGGATTGTTCTTTCATCTGAAGTTCTGGAAGAACGAACACATTATGGAGGCTAAGACTACCTCCTCTTTGTAGCTACAAAATGTTCACAAAGTGGAATTTTTTGTCTCTTCTCAAGCCTGGCTGTTGTTGTTGTCCTCTGATCTCTGTTTATTCAGTCAGATTGCTGTTTAAACTGGGAAAATAGCAGATATCTCTTCTCCTGTGCTTATCAATGCACTTGGAGATGATTTACATGATTTACAAGCATAGGAGAAGCATTTAAGAAACAAACCCAAATGTGGGCCTTATTCCTTTTGTGTTATAGTTTCTTTGATGTTTGTACTGTGTAGCTTGAGAAACAGAAAACGATCAGTAAAACAGTTGTAACTTGGAAGTTAACCGACTTCTATGGGTTGGTTCAATTCCGGTCTCTTAAATAACATAAATGTCCTTTTCTCCTTCAGACCTCGATGAATGTGAGAGTTGAGAAGCCTGCTGTGCCCAACTCTGCCTCAACTATTTAGGAGGCTGTGAATTCAGTTGTCAGGAAGGCTTTCGAATCACTTCTGATGGTTGTGGATGTGATGGTAAATTCCTGAGATCGAACATGAAATCATTATGTGATGTGGCAATCAGTGCAGGATGAACATCTGAGGCTGAGGGTTAGGGGAGGAAAGGGAAGGTTTTGACATTAAAGGGACTTGGATTTGTATGTGCTTCTACCATTCACTATTGTATGAACTTGGGTGACCCTAACTGCTCTGAGCCTCAGATCCTCATCAGTAAAGTGAAGACAATAATAGGATTAGTGGGTAAATTAAGTAAAGTAATAAATGTAAAGTGCCTAGTACAGTGATTGACATCAAGAAATCACTCTGCTAAAAGTAGCTATTATTAGTATAATATTCATTGGCCCATAATCCCTTTTACCTAATTTAATATACATAGGCAAGAGAGATATTCAGGGAGGCCATAGCACACTGCCATAAGAATCACTCATGGCAAGCTTGATGGGAATTAAAGTTGGTTGCTCAAAGTCATTTTAATTAAGAGAGTCAAAGCAAAAGGATTGCCAGTTCATGAGCCACAGTTCAGATTTGTACCACATTCCTTTACATAACCGAAATTGATCTACCTAATGCAAGCTTTCAGATGAGTCATTTTATAATCTTCCGATTTATTTGTTAAAACCAGTTTTATGATATATATGTTTAAATATCATAGGAAAGTGCGAATTTAGTGAGTAGGATTAACTCACCTCTTTATACTATTAAAAATGGCTCTTGTAAGTCATTGGTGTAATTTATTTCTTAAAGCTTATCTTAAATATATAAACTTTTTTCATTTATGATCATTATTACCATTATTTTGATGCATAATTTTTAAATAGAAGCAAAGATTAGAGGATGGATATCTATTTTAATAACAGTAAAATTATGTGAGAAGGTTTTAACGTTTTAGAGAGAATAGTGTTTCTTTGCTTAAACAACTTCCCCTACATTCTTTTGAGGATGATAGGTATGTTTCTTCATATGGGTAGCCAAGCTCCTTAGCCTTGCAGTGTAGATAACAGCAAAGAATATAAAACTGTATCTATATTCTAAACACAGTAGAGTATATTACCATTTACCACATTCCATCCAATTAACAAGGCCAAAAAAAAAAATTGAATTTCACGTACCATCTGCTTTTAAGTAGAATGAGCCAAGAGATGATTGTATGGCGTGAATGTACATACTTGGTACACACATCCAAATGGGAAAGGTATCCAAAATCTGAAGCAAAACTTAGAAACTCAGCTTTATAAATGAACTTTTAGTATCATAAACACATTGACCAAAGTCTGGGCTCGTATGTGGACATACACCACTAGTAAGTCATGAGATCAAGGCCTTCCATCTCTAAAATTGTCCACAAGCCTTGTACAGAATTACATGTGGAATAAATTCTTCACCATAGATACTGAATAATTCAAGAATGATGAACATTCTGCAGAAGTGGTGCACAGCCTGAGACCATTGAATATCTTTTAAGTTGTATATTCTTCATCAAAATCTTGTGATCAAGGTTTCAGGAAGAACTTGTCTGTGTAGATGAACTACAGTAAACTTGGAAATGAGTGGAAGAAAAATAATTGGCATGGTATACTTGAGAAGAGTTTGGGAGCTATGCTTTCTATATGGACAAACCTTGTTACTGACTAATAAAGGTCACAAGGGGAACACAGTGATGCCCGTGAGTTCATAATGTCTATCTTATCTCTCAACACCTAAAAACAACATTGTTTAAATTTTCCTAGGTGTGGATGAGTGTCTGGATGTCAGTAAAGTCTGTGACCAGCTGTGTATGAACTCTGTGGGAACATACGACTATACCTGTGTGGAAGGCTCCAGAATTGGAAATGATGGGAAAAC
The DNA here is from genome assembly GCF_028018385.1 of Neofelis nebulosa. Classification (NCBI taxonomy): domain Eukaryota; kingdom Metazoa; phylum Chordata; class Mammalia; order Carnivora; family Felidae; genus Neofelis; species Neofelis nebulosa. Next base: position 62,017,164 of record NC_080786.1, read on the forward strand.
TTGCAGCTGTAAGTCACTGTGAAGAATTTTATTGTTTCTCTTCTAAATATTTCCACCCTCATCTCGTTCTTGGAGAGAAACGGAGACCACATGACCCTTAACTCAACCTGCCCTCCCCTTTCCCTCTTCACAGGCTGAGCTCTTCCTTTTCCTTCGGTTCAGTCCCCTGCGGTTTCAACTTCCGTGCTTGCTGCTTCTCACCTGCATTTACAAAAGACTTTTTGAAAGGGCCTTCTGAAAGAGATGCACCTTCCAGTCACCCCCTGCCCTGGCTGTCTGATTCAAACTCTGTCATTTCTCTCATCAACCATTGCTCAGTTTTTCCTTCTTTTAAACAGCATGTTGTACCCAGGCATTTTTCTGTGCGGCCTTAGCTTTAGATGCTGACAAGCCGGAGGAGGAAGAAGAATTGGAAGTTGTAAGGTTTCCAGGCCTTCTATTCAAGAGCCCACCTCAACTGCTTCCTGATGTTGCTACCGCTCTGCCTACCGCCTGCGCAGATGAAGATGAGGAGGACAGGAAACGCATATTCGAGAACTGACTGCTCTGCATAAAATTGGTGAGTGAAAGAATTTAATTATACTCACCTCTTTGTTTTTCAGTATTTCACGTAAATTCTCTTCTTTGTAATTTCATTATCAATATTTAATGCCTTTGAGTCTTTTAACATGATGGTAGCAAGAAATGTGGGGCCCAAATTACATCTTCACTGCTTCCTGTCAAATTCTACATCTTTTGTCTTTCTTCCTTTTGCACAATAACGGTTGTTATGTAGGTGTGTGTAGGAGTGGAAGTACAGGGTGTGGGGGGGATGTTGAAGTGCAAGACAGTGAAATGGAGCTGGAAAGTATCTTTATATTAGCATAACCGGGAGAAGGGTTGTACTGGGACCTTCTGGTTCTTGTAACTATTACAGCTCCACTAGAAGTCACTATTACATAGTTGAAATTTACCTCAAATAGCCTTAAAATCTAGATTCTTTCTACATTTTAAAATGCCAAAAAACAATTGTTCATTATGTTCAAGTGGACCAAGAAAAATATCTTTTAAAATGTGAGCAGTTTCTCTTATACATCCACGCAACAGAACTGAAGCATCAAATCACTTCTGATCAAAATAAATTAGCATACCCTCTTTCAAGAGTAACAGTTTGCAGCCAGTCTGCTGCCTCTTTTTTTTTCTTTTCTTTGTAAAACAGAACTGCTCTTTTTGTTCTCATCCTATTCGTGGTATTTTAATACTATCAAAGCTTGGAGATTGCTGTAGAAAGAGGTGGTTGAAATGGCAGAGACACATTTATGATAGGGTCAGTCATAATAATAATATCAATAAATGTGTCTGCATAAAAATGGAAATGCTTTGATGTTTTTTACATAAACTCCTGATACTTTGGCTTCTCAAAGTCAGAAGAGATAGAATAGAGACCTTACTAAACCTGACAGACTTTCAACTAGAAAGTCTGAAAGACCCCACCTAGAAACAGGAGCAAAATTTGAAATGGAATAGTCCTGAAAACAACTGAAATCGAGTCTCTCCATTCTTATTCAAATTAAGGTAATTTCCCCGAGGAATAGAATGGAAAATCACATTATGTTACATTTACACAATAGAAACCTACACAGCCATTAAGAAATAAACTAGCAGGGCACCTGAGTGGCTCAGTGGGTTAAGCATCTAATTCTTGGTTTCAGCTCAGGTCATGATCTCATGGTTTCGGGAGTTTGAGCCCCACATCAGGTTCTGTACTGACAGCGTAAAGACTATTTGGGATTCTCTCTCTCTCTCTCTCTCTCTCTCTCTCTCTCTCTGCCCCTCCCCTGCTCACACTGTCTCTGTCTTTCTCAAAAATAAATAAATTAACTTAAAAAAATCTAAAAAAAGAAATAAAAAAAAAAAACAAAACAAACAAACTAGAGTGCAGACAATATGGGTGTTTCACAAACATTCTGAGGGAAAGAAGCTTGATACCAAAGAATACATACTTTTTGTAAAATTCATTTAAATGAAGTTCTAAAATAAGAAAAAATAATCTGTGGTGATAGAAATCAGAATAATGCTCAATTTGTGAGGCTAATGATTAAGAAATCATCAAATTACCTTCGAGTTTTTTGTGGTACTGGTAGTTATCTATATCTTGAACTGGGTGCCAATTACAAGGGGTTATTTATTTACATTGTGGAGAAAAAAGTATGAACTCAAGTATGAACTTGAGTTTTATGGACTTCTCTGCATGTATATTAAATCTCAGTAAAAAATTTCAAAAAATATTACTGGAAGAAAAAACCACAATTTTGTATTAAAACAACCTAGAAGGAATAACACCAAAGTGCCAGAAACATAATTTTCATGTTCAAGAATAAATGGTAATTTCTTTTTACTTTTTTGCTTTCTTAAACATTCTCAATAGTCTTTAGGGTCTATATTTAAAGTTCTCTTTTAAAAGGTTTTATTGCTATTGTCTTTTTCTGAGACTGTTCAGGAAACATGCGCAAAGATCGTTTCATTTTTTTTTCTTTTCTTTTCTTTCTTTCTTTCTTTCTTTCTTTCTTTCTTTCTTTCTTTCTTTCTTTCTTTCTTTTTGAGAAATGAAGGGTTTCATTTCCATTTTCAGTGATGTAGACAGTATGGGCCAGCTGAGATGGTGTCATAGTTCTGTCAGCCTAGATCCCACCTTCAGACACAATTGCCCTGTGAGCTGTGAGGACTGTCTGAATGGAGGCAGATGCCCAAAGGGAGGAGTGAGTGCTCTTGCCCAGCTGGCTGGGGAGACACGCTTTGCAATGACAGTAAGTCATACCCCGGAGTACTGGTAGAAGGGTAATGAGTTGTCCTTTACTGCTGGTAAATTACTGTGATGAGTTCTCTTTTACATGTGTTCTCCCTAAAACGTTTTAACAAAGTAAACAATTGGTATGGTGACAAACCAATTTATTTGCTGTGCATAAAGAAATGCTGAGGTTTTGCACTGAACATGTGATTAGGTGGGGAGATTTTGTGTTACCTGGGAAACTTGATGTGCTGTCTCTTGTTTATCCCCAGAACATAAAAGTTAATAAAGGATCCTAATATTCTAGGCCTATAAAAATCCCTCCATTTAAATAAATCATTAGGCCCCGGCAAGCTATTCCCAGTGAAGGAAGAAAGAATTCATGTTACAAAGTGCAATTAATGGAACTGCTTTATGGCTTCTTCTTTGTATTTATTTGTTTTTCTTTTCTTTCTTTACATAAGATGTAAATATAGCCAATAACACTTTTTTTATGTGTCTCATGAGAAAATATCAAAGATTTGAAAAAAACGATACCGCTAACAAATCTTTTCTTTTACATTTTAAATGGAGGTATGCTTGCAGGAGAGAAAACTGCCCAGTACTAAAACCAAAATACATTGACTGTTTCCTCTTTCTCTTTTCAAATTTACCTTATAAATATGTAATGAAAGGGTTTTCTTAGTTTTTGTGATTAGCTTGGAAAATGATATAAGCAGATTTTCTTTTGAGCCCCTTGCATATGGGAAGAAAAATGACTAATACTGGTTGTGAGACAGATGCAAAACCTGAGTCAGAACACAGGAAGTAGTTTGCCGAAAATTACTAGTTACAGTGTTGAGGATCTTCCTTAAGTGTGCCTCTGATCGTGTTTCTCTGCTGCTCGGAAAAACTTTAAGGGCATCCATTTCCTGATACATAGGCACACGCTTCTAATCTAGTACTGACAACCATCTACAATCAAACCCTCATAAATCCTCTTTTTCTTTTTATCCTAATCACAGCTTTTTGCTCAGCTTATCATTTCCAGCAAACTAAACCACTTGCTACTTACTGCTTTTATCAGCTTTGTGCCTTTTGCTGAACTGCCATCTTTGGCTCTTGCTGCTTATTGCACGAAGCTTTATTTGATGGCTCCAGTCTAGCCACAACTATTTATGTCTTTGATGGATTTCAAGCCATTCTCTCTCTCTGAATTAGAGTTAGCCATCTTCTGTTCTGTCTCCCTTACTAGACTGAGAGCTCATCAATCAGGTCCTATTCATGTTTCTCCAAAGGAAAGGCACTCAGTGCATGAATGGACAAATGACTACGACTTGGTGTTGAGAGACCCCACTGTATTGACCTGCAACTTGACAGACTCAACTATATACAATTGGGATCAAATAAATGTTGTATGACTATTAGGAAGTAAATACTTCCCTTACATAAGTTGCATTGGTAAATGCGCATCGTCCAAACCCTTCATCCCTAACATGGCAGCATGAGAAATGAAACTAAAAATCTATCGCAAATACTTCAGAATAAAACATCTCGGATACAAAATTAATAGAGAAATGTTAAAAGTGAGCTTGTTGATGAAATGAAGAGAAGATGATCTCTTCTTTAGCTTTGGAAAACTCTGAGGATCTCTTAAGTGTTTGCATGGTCCTGCAAAGGGGAATCTGTTCCTGAAGCAGAAGCTTATAAAATCTTTGCGTTTCTTCTTTTGTTTTTCTTTTTTACAAAAACAGAACAATCGAAAAAAAAAAAAAAAGTAAGTGCCCACTAATTCACTAATTCTTTAACAAAAGGGAGGAGTAAAAACATTTTCCTAAAATTCCCTATAAACGTTGGGCACCTAAGTGGCTCAGTTGGTTGAGTGTCCATCTCAGGGCTTGAGGCTTTGAGCCCCGCAGAGGGCTGGAACGTGCTTTGGATTCTGTGTCTCCCTCTCTCTCTGCCCCTCTCCCATGTGCACTCTGTCTCTCTCTCTCTCTCTCAAAAATAAATAAACATTAAATTCTTTTTTAAAAAACATCCCTATAAACCTCAACAAATAGAAGGGACTAATCATTCATTACCCATGTTTTTAAATTACCAGCTCTTCAAATGTAGCAATGAACATTAAAATAGAACATTCTGCAGAGATCTGCAAGGTTAGTGTTCCCAATGAGTAGATTTTCCAGCCCAATATCTATTGGTCTATAATGAAAATATTTACTTTGAGGTCTTAGAAATTCCTCCAAGTAATTATAGTGAAACAATTTAAAGATCATCAGATATTAATTTTAATAGCACATATTAGAACTCCATTTCTTTTGAAGAGATTTCAAGTTGACTCATTTGTTATTGTGAGACTCCATCCACTCGAAAGGGAGGGTAGGAAGATTTCCATATGACAAATGAGTGGACTATATATGGAAGAGAGGATTCATGACTTCTTCCAAATCATCCAGCTATGGTGTGGGATGTTTGTTTTACAATTTTCTTTTCCAGGATAATTGCTCTGTTTGATGCTTATGAAGTATTTAGCAAATCCTTGTACTATGTAATATCATATTCTACTTCCTGGGGGAATGTAAGTTTATGGTGTTGGTTTGCCAGTGTTGACGAATTTCTATAATCCATATACTGCGCAAGCTATTTAAACTTCAGTAGCTTCAGGGCGCGGGGGGTGGCTCAGTCTGCTGACTGTCTGACTCTTCATTTCGGTTCAGGTCATGATTCCAGGGTTATGGGATCAAGCCCCACATCTGGATCCATGCTGAGTGGATCCTGCTTAAGATTTTCTCTCACTCTCCCTCTGCCCCTCTCTTGCTCACTCTCTGTCTCCCTCTCTCTCTCTCTCTCAAAAATAGAATAAAATAAACTTCCTTAGCTTCATTTTCCAGGTTTATTATTTTTTATTTTTTATTTATTTTTTGGGGGGGGACAGAGAGAGACAGAGCATGAACGGGGGAGGGGCAGAGAGAGAGAGGGAGACACAGAATCGGAAACAGGCTCCAGGCTCCGAGCCATCGGCCCAGAGCCTGACGCGGGGCTCGAACTCACGGACCGCGAGATCGTGACCTGGCTGAAGTCGGACGCTTAACCGACTGCGCCACCCAGGCGCCCCTCCAGGTTTATTTTTTAAAAATTACTCCTCTATAGTTGCTGTAAGAATTAAAAAAAAAAAAAAAACTTACTACAATGTCAGTTTTAACCAATGTTGCCATTTTCTTTATTTCCTATCCCTTTTGTTCTTCTCTTCCCTTTCCTTCTCCTTTGCATAATATCGTCAAGCTGAAAAGGAGAGAAAAAATGAATAAGAAGCCAAGTTTCCATATTGACATCTGGAATTGTGTAGGTGGGCAAATAGAGGAGGTGATATAAATGTAATTTTATAATATTTAGCCAGCTATGATAAAATGCCAATGAAAATGGTTACTGGAATCATCTCAACAGCTGTATTTAGTCAAGTTAAACTTCTAGTCGCATTTTTCCCAATTTATTTTTTAATGGAATACTAAACTCTTCCCAAAAAACAAACAAGCCAAAGAAAACAGTTGTTTGCTTGACTTCATCAGTCTTTGACCATGCAAAATACCTTGGCACCTTCAAGACAGTCTTAGTTGCATTCATTCCTACTAAAAATACATGCCATTTTTTTCCCCTACATTTTCTTCCCAGTTTTCAAACTGGAAGTTTCCATGTATTTCTCATTAGGGTTGGTGACAGTTATACACACAGATGTCTAGGTAGCTGGGAAAATGTGAGTGTGAGAGTTGAAGGAATAAGGTAAATTTTGCATGTGAACCTTGTTATCAGTTCTTCAGTGACCCTCACTCTAACTAGCTGCATCAGTAATCCCTCTCAGGAGTGATTATGCCATCCATCCTAGAAGCATGCCAGTGACTTTTTCGTGGTCTGTAAACCAGAGATTTTAATTACCTGGTATCCATTCTAAAAGAAAGACAGGTTTGTTTTTGTTTGTTTCTTTTTCCTCCACTCTATCATGAGCATATTACACTGCTTATTCACCTTCTCCAACTGTCTTCATATTTGGTTCCCCAAAGACCCATGGGAAACATGTGGCAGCATCTGTGATTGTCAGAATGGAGACACTTGTGATCCTCTGACTGGGCAGTGCTGGTGTCCCCCAGGAGCTCCTGGGAAAGCCTGGGAAAATGGAAGGAATGACTGGTGCTGGTCACATGACACCACTCCTTAAGTTCTTGAGGTTTCTAATAGGAAATGAACTAAATGAAAATCACATCTGTATTTTTCAAGGTGGTCTTTTGTGAAGAAGAAAAAAGCTGTATCTACATATACAAGAGTACAGTTGCTTTGAATGATGCCGTGTATATCTAAGCAGGATAAATCTTGATACAGAGAAAACCTTCTTGTTCTCCTGAGCGAAAAGTTGAGTTTGTGTGTGCAGGTTTGGACCTAGGAGCTAGGGGGAATTTATTTGCTCTGCATAAGAAAAAGAAGAAAAGGAAGTGGAGCTCTTTGGGCAAACCAGGGAGGAAGAGAGACGAAAATCAGAGAAGAAAAGGAAAGGAGGGTGTGAGGACAAAAAGAGGAGAAATGATGGATGAAGAACTGACAAAATACCTGTGAGTGCTGTGTGTGGATTTTACATGGAAACCAGTGAAGAGGCCACATTTTCAGCATAAGCAGATAAAAGACAAAAAGGAAACTACTTGTACAAGCCCAAGAGCTGAATGCAGAGAGTCGATGAAGATATAAGTCATTGGGGACTGCCATAAATCCTGGGGAGTTTATTAGATGCTCACAGATCACAGAACTGGAGCCACGGACACCAAGTTTACTTCCGCCTCTGAGAAATGTAGGAAGAACCCTGTTGGCGTCCCCGTTATTTGCACCCCCTGAGCAATATTTATTCACTTATTCAAAAGGTATACGTGAAATGGTAGCAAGGCAATCTGCCAGGCAGTGTGATATGGTAATAAAAAAATATATAAAAACTAAAAAAGACTCTGGTCGCTCCATGTGGAACTTACAGCCGTATTCAGAGCAGACATAAGTTACAAATATTGGTAGGTATTACCAATTAAATATTAACGTGCACTTGGCAGTCAGACCAGGAGGACAATGCAGACTGTGTGGGCCAGGGAGAAGTAACACTTAAGCTGAAGGCAGAAAAGCAAGCAGACATGAAACAGGATAAAGAGTGAAGGAAGAGCATTCCACACTGACGGCATCTCCTGCTGCCAGACTCTGAAGTGGGAATGAATGAGGTTCACCAGAGGAGCCTAAAAAGGTCAGCTGGTGGAGCAAACTACAACTAGGGAGACATTAATGCAACAGGAAGTCAGCTGGTGCCTGGGCTTATAAATCTCATTAAGTTTGGAGTTCTTTTTTTTTTTTTTTTTTTTTAATTTTTTTTTTTTCAACATTTTTTATTTATTTTTGGGACAGAGAGAGACAGAGCATGAACGGGGGAGGGGCAGAGAGAGAGGGAGACACAGAATCGGAAACAGGCTCCAGGCTCCGAGCCATCAGCCCAGAGCCTGACGCGGGGCTCGAACTCACGGACCGCGAGATCGTGACCTGGCTGAAGTCGGACGCTTAACCGACTGCGCCACCCAGGCGCCCCAAGTTTGGAGTTCTTAATCTGACAGCAATGGCAAGTCACTGTAGAATTTTATTTTATTTTTTAATTAAAAAATTTTTTTAAAGTTCATTTATTTATTTTGAGAGAGACGGAGATAGCATGAGTGGGGGAGGGACAGAGAGCGAGGGAGACCGCAAATCCCAAGCAGGCTCCCCACTGGCCCCGCAGACACAGGGCTCAAACTCACAAAACCGTGAGCTGAAATCAAGGGTCAGATGCTTAACTGACGGAGCCACGCAGGCACCCCAAATTTTAGACAGAGGATTTGGAATCATATTTGGAGTTTATGAAAAATCTCTCTAGCTTCAGTCCAATTACAGTGCAAACATCTTCCTTTCTACAATCCCCTTATTTCATGTAACAGCAGCATTGCAAGTTTTGCATGTGGGTAATGTTCGCTTTGTTTGTCCTTCCAACCCTCCAGGATGCCCAAAAATGATCCTTTGGGAAGAACTACAAAAAGAAATATAACTGTGCCAACAATGACCATTGCCACAGGGTGTCTGGTGCCTTATGTGTGAGCCAGGGCCCTATGGGAGGTTTTTTCATCTGAGTAAGTCATGGGCAATAATTTGTACTCTACATGAAGCAAGAAGGCTCAAAAAAGTACCAAAAATACGTTAGAGGAAGAGAGTAAAAAACATAACATTTTATATAGTCTTATCATATATATGATGGTTTATGTTCTAGTCTTTATTTAGCCTCCTGACATTGTAGAATCTAGATTTTGATGAATGAAAGAAAAATATTTGTGAATTATTTACACTTTTGTTTCTAGTTAGTGCTTACCCTGAGAAGATTTAACTAGTTCATTTAAATGGACATTTGAGGAACATCTGGGTGGCTCAGTTGGTTAAGCGTCTGATTCAGCTCAGGTCATGATCTCACAGTCCGTGAGTTCTAGTCTCACATCAGGCTCTGTGCTGACAGCTTGGAGCCTGGAGTCTGCTTCAGATTCTGTGTCCCCCTCTCCCTCTGCCCCTCCCCTGCTCACACTCTCTCTCTCTCTCTCTCTCAAAAATAAATAAATATTAACAAAAAGTGTTTTTTTTTTTTAATAAATGGACATTTGACACTTTCTGGGGATTGAATATCAAAGGCCCGGTGCTAGTTTCTTTTATTTCTGTGTTCTAATACAAAGCAATTATTATTCCATAAAATTTCTAAAACAGGCTATTCATTTTGCATTTTGGCCATCAACCATGTTTTGCAAAAGCTGCAAGAAAACACAATCACCAGTAGATACTTCAGCCAGCCACCAGTAACTTTTAGAGTTTCTCCCAGTGGGTCAGCACTGGTTGCCCACCACCCCATCTTGAAACGGTGTGCAAACACTTGTGAGCCCACAGCAATCTCTACCCTCTTCTTCTGCCCATTTCACATGCCCTTGTCTGGAAATCCTTCCTTAGTGGACCTCAGTAATACTGTGACCTGTTTTTTTTTTTTAATAACAGAGACCTTTTGGGGTCTTACATTATATTTTTAGTTGAATTTTCATGGATCTTATCTACTTTATGAAAGGTATGCCCATTGAAGACAGAGAGTAAATTGTGAATATTCTAATAAGAGAGCCAGAGAAGGCACCATAGAAAACGGAACCTGGGTCATGAGGAAAGGTTAGACTTGGACAAGCAAAACAGAAGGAAAGGGGAAAAGGCATGGGTAAATGTGAACAATGCAGGTGTGGTTGGTATGGTCTAGAACATGACATACCTCCTAGAACATACCAGGAGAAGGAGACCCATCTAGAAACAAAGATAGCATCATTTCTATTTTTGTTCCTCTAGGGTAACAGGACACACCCCATTTTTAGTAATAAGTTGAATATTTTATAAGGTAATATCATATGTTTAGGCAAAAACATTTAAATCATAATCCATCTGGTCAAAAAGTCAAAGAGCAGATGGTGGTGGTAGTGATGGTGGTTACCATCTTGAATGTGATCACCTTTAGGAAGAACATACACATTCTAGTTCTTCAGGACCCTTTATTGCTTAGATTCAAGGCTTCATTTATTAATGCCACTTACCTGACCCTCAGAACCTTCATTTTGCAGCCCTCTATTAGTTTTCTAAATCTATCATGATAAATTACCACAAACTAAGTGCTCTAAACAACAGAAATTTATTGCCTCACAGTTCTGGAGCTAGAAGTCTGGCATCAGGGTGTTGGCAGGCCATGATCTCTTTGAAAGTGCTAGGGAAGGATCAGTTCCAGACCTCTCTAAGCTTCCCATAGTTCCTTGGCTAGTGACCATTTTAACTCCAGTCTTCACATGGCATTCTCCCTGTGTGAGTGTCTCTGTGCACACATTTTACCTACCTATAAGGACACCAGTCATATCAGATGAGAGACCCATCCCACTCCATTATGACCTCATCTTAACTAACTGCATTGGCAACAACATAATTTCCAAGTAAGTACACATTCTGAAGTACTCAGTGTAAGGACTTCAACATAAGAATTATGAAGGGCACATTTCAATGCATAACGAACCCTGAGTAGATATTGGATTGCCAAAGATGTTACTCCACTTTTCCTTTTTCCCTAAGCACATTTTCAGTTATAGCTTCTTAATATGTCCAGTTGTCATATTTAAGCATTCCATCATGCCTGAGCTGTTCCCTGAGCCACTGTTCTCCATGCTGAACCAGGAAGAGTAAGGCATGGAAGCCAGTCCAGGGAAGTGAGTGCTCTGGAATTCACAAGAGTCGTATCAAGGAGGACAAAAGCTCTGAGAAAGAGGCCTGCAATTTAGTTGGTCTAAGCCACAGGAAGGATGAGAGAGGGATCACGTAATTTATCATCCAAATGGGACAATATTAACAGTGAAAAGGAGTCCTGTTAATAAATCTGTTCTGCTTCTAGGGGTAACTCTGTTCCTGGCAACTAGGACAAGGATTACCCCGCATGGTGGCACTATAACCACTACTTTAAATTACCTCTTCTAATAATAGCAGATATTAGCAGATACTAATAATTTCCATCTAGCAGAAAGTCAAGTGGCTTATTTTGTTTTCTCCAAGCAGCTTTTGAGAACAAAGCCTCTGTAGGCATACAATGCAGTTACCTGGAGCTTGGAGGTTACTTGAAGGATCTTGATTAGTCCCTTGGACATTTGTAATGGAGAAGGAAAAAACATGTCAGAGGTTTTGGAAAGGGAATTGAATTACTGTAAATAACTCCTCAAAGACAGAACTAAGGCTATGTTTTCCTAAATGCAAAGGTGGGACTTCAAATTAGAATTCCTGTGCTGACTACCATCCCTAAAACTCAACGGCATGGGGAAAATAATGAAGGAAAGGCAAACACCATTTGCCAAAAGAATGTGGCCAAGAAAATGCGGCTGTCACGATGAAAGTTTTGTGTAATCTACGTGATGTAAAATTACTTCCGATTACCATATATTGAAAGGGAATGGAAACAATGATGAGCCTTTACATCAGTGCTTGTCCATCATCCCCTTGCTGCGACCCGATGAATATAGGGCCTGGCAGATCTTAACAGTCCTTGGAGAATATTAACTATAGGCACCAATGGAGCACACTGAGAAGCAATTTCTCTCCCAGAAGCACCAAAGCCTTTTAAGTAGTTCAGGCTTCACTGTTCACATCCAGTTGCCAAAAAGCAAATGAATTGCCTGATTTGAAAGACATTTGTTTTTCTGTTTCTTTTTTTTGGCAGTCAGGATGATCCCCTTGTTTTCCCCATAATCAGGCCCCGCAGAACTACATGCCTGTACACTGACAATGTAAAAGAAACAAAGCATGGTTTTCAGGTGACCGGTTTGCCTCAATCTGCTTGCAGACTGTCCCAAGGGGGTCTATGGAGCTGGCTCCTCTTCAGAATGTCAGTATGTGGAGGAGAACACCCTGGAATGCAGTGCCAAAAATGGCAGTTGCACCTGCAAATCTGGTTACCAAGGCAACAGATGCCAGAAAGGTACAATCTGATGATACATTTTCTTTCTTCTCTAATAACAATGCTCCGCCTTTGTTCGGCACCATATGGTCATTAATTAGTTAATCCGCCAGTGTTTCAGGAGATGGGTAAGCTTTATTATCCCCTATTTGCAGGTGAGGAAACTGAGACACATGGCAATGAAGTTATTTTACTTTGTCTTCTCAGCCTCTGCTCTTAGCTGTCTCCTTGCTAGCCTGAGCAGAAGAAAGATCGCATTGCAGAGAATCTTATCTTAAGATTAAAGCTGACCAATCGCTTCTTTGAGCTGAAGTAATCAACCAAGAGTACTAGCTTCCAGAGTTAAAGAATTGTTTTCTTTATACCTGAAGATAGATCACTCAAATAAACACAAGTCAAAGATTCTGACCATAGAGAAGTTTTCGAAAATTTAAATAGGGGTATCAGTATCATCTTTTTTTCAAATGTCTAAATATTACATAAATATTTTTTAAAAATCCATAAATATAAAAGTTTACATACAGCATAATTCCAATTATAAGTAACATATGTAGATGTGTGAATGTACATGCGCATATACGATTTGGGAAAACGTATTCTGAGATCAAGATGTTAGTAACAGCTTCTCTGGTTTGTGGCCTCATGGAAAGCTTCTCCCCAGGTATCTACCTGGCTCTCTCACTATTTCACAAAGTTTCATGTCAATTTTTCACTGAATCTTGTCAGTCCTGCCTTACTTAAAATTAACAACTTGCAAAACTCCTTGAACTTTTAAATTTTTTTCCAAAGTATGTATCATCTTCTAACATACTATTTTTTATTGTATACTCTTATATATATAGTATTTATAACATACTAGTCTTTTTATTATTATAACATACTCCAATTATTATTATGTCTAATATTTATTCCCTGTCCTTCCTGCTAGAAGTTAATCCCCACAGGGGGAAGGCTATCTGTTTGCTTTGTTCACCAAAGTATTCCCAAACTCCTAGAATAATCCTAACATTTTGGAGTTGCTCAATAAGTATTTTCTTAAATGAATACATAAATGTTCATGGTTCAGTTTTTATTCTTTATAAATTTTTCTTATATTATTATGATGCATTCTGAATTAAGCACGTGTTACTGTTTATTCAGAGGAAATTCTTACAGCATTTTTTTCTTTCATACATAGAAAGACTGAATATATAACAAATATAATTATACAATTATCAGAACTAAATGGTCAAGTGAACTTTTTGCTTTTGAAGTGATCCAAAGGGCAATCTTTTTTTTTTAATTTTTAAATGTTTATTTATTTTTGAGAAGGAGGAGAAGGGGCATAGAGAGGGGGTGAGGACAGAGGATTCAAAGCAGATTCTGTGCTAAGCAGAGAGCCCAGTGTGAGGCTCAAATTCAGGAACCGTGAGATCATGACCTGAGCTGAGACCAAGAGTGGAAGACTTAACCAACTGAGCCCATCCAGGTGCCCCCAAAGAGCGATCTTTTTAAAAATCAGGAGGAATAGTGGGGTGCCTGGGTACCTCAGCTGGTTAAGCCTCCAACTCTTGGTTTTGCTTAGGTCATGATCTCACGGTTTGTGAGTTCAAGCCCCACGTCGGGCTGTGCGCTGACAACACTGAGCTTGCTTGGGATTCTCTTTCTCTCCCTCTCTCTCTGCCCCTCCCCCCACTCACACACACACTCTCTCTCTCTCAAAATAAATAAATAGACTTAAAAAAAGATCAGGAGGAGTGACTAGGTTGAAAGGAAGCCATCATACTGTTGGATTCACTTACAGAGGTAAGCCTTGAAATTGAAGGTTGTCTTTTGCCTTCAAGTATTACACATTTCTCCTTGCATTGTCAACTTAAAATGGTCTGCAGGGATTTTCTGGAGCTGACTGAACGGGAATGAAGGCTTCCAGGTTGTCCTATGGCTATGAAGCTGGAGTATGTGAGTAGCAGTGTCCATCTAGATTTTGTGGAGAAAGGACTGTTTCTGTAGCTGCATTGTGACTTTCTAGGCTAAGGAGAAAAGAACTTAGGGAAACACAAGCCTGACATAACACAAATATATTTAACATCATCTAAGAGTAGGCCCCATGCCAATCTCTAAACCTCCTCCTGCTTTAACTGATTTATAGACCTAGAATCACCCCCCTATTCAATAACTCGCTAAAGAAGTCATGCCCTGGAAGTCAACGCATGAGGAGACAATACCATATACAGACATCTGGGTAGATTTAATTTATTCTGATAACATTTCCTTAAAGCAGCTGCTGAATATACTTTATTGGAAAATGCTTCTGAGATTCCCACTGTGAAGGAAAATGAGTTGAAAGTATATGTAAATTAGCAAAATAGAGAGGTCACCATAATCTCTGGAAAACATATTATTTTTCAATCAGATAACTTTGTCCAATTCTGATATTTTTGTCTAACCACAAAATGAAATTATGAATCAGACTGGAGCGGGTGAATGGGATCGCCATGATTGGCAGTTGAAATCAAGGCGAGAAGAGCTCTCGAAGAGTTGTGCATGATGAAAATCAGGCCTGTTGTGTTTCTTTTTCTTTTTTAAAAAAGTGAAGTAGCCCAAGTGCTCCTAGAGCCAGACATAGCTTTAAAAATCTTAACTCTAGACCTGTATCTAGATTGCCGATGAATAGTTAATTAAAGACTGCAGATTGTTTCAATGGCACTAATGAACAGTGCTCTCTACAATCAGCACCAGGCTTTATTTAGCCCATCAGCAATGACTTCTAAGAGTGGAAGAGCTGGTTTCTATGTGAATCTGTGAAATAGCGAAAAAGAGGGCGGGTGGAAGGGGAAATGACAGTATCTTTGCCTTATTTTGATTAGTTTGTAGCCTGTGGTATTTTGGATCCCAACTGCAGGCAGATCTCTAAATGTGGAGCACTCTGGTCCAGAGAGCCCACTGAGTCCATCAAAGGAGGCCTCGACAGCCCAAAGAAGGACAGATGTTTGTTACCATAGTTCCATGCTGGACGGGTTTTGAACTTTGAGCTCTGATGGGTGTCTAAAAGCAAGTCAGTTGACTTGAGAGGTGCTCGTATTGTAGCACAGGTTAGGCATGGTGGCTGAATTTCAGTCTCAAAAGGCCAGAAGATCTGGGTTCAAATCCTATTTTGCTACTTATTAGCTGTGTGACTCAAAGTAAGTCACTTTACCTCCTGGAGTTTCAGTTTCTTATGTAAAAAGGAGATAAAATTGCTTACATCACATGTAGATATTTATGGAAATGTGAGCTAATTTATGTAAAGTGCTTGGCACTGAGTAATGATCGATACATAATAGCCAGGAATGGTATGCACATCCCAGAAAATGTCACAATTCTGTTATTCAGAGATTCTTCCCAGGATGAGAAGATACTTCACAGCCCAACTTGGATGGATGCCACTTTCCACAATTGTCATGTTTAGGAAAGTTCCCAGGTTTTCCCTGTGTTAAAAGAATGCTTCCCACGAGGCTTCTAATTCCAGTAGTCCATGGTAGGACAAACGCTGGACCCTCTCACTGAGCCTTCACCGGGCCCTGTGGCATCAGCCATCCTTTTCCGGTTCAAAGGGCGCTCAACAAAGCAGCAACATGTTCCTCTTTGCCCACTTTATGCATTGCACACTTTTATAAAATACACAAATTGTAAAGCTCTGGGGTGATTTTTCTGGCTTACAAAAGAAGCAAAGACTGGGACAGGATTCAGGCAACCATTTGAGGACAGTTTCCCAAGCACGGCAACTCCTAAAGCTTCCTTTACAAATTACATCTCATTTTCAGGTTTTGTTCTGTGCAACTGCCCCCAAAGATATATATCAAAATTGCTTCCATTGTTACTGTCTGAAAAACCACATTTTCAGCAAAAAAAGGCACCTCTGTATCTGTGTTTCCAAAGTGACAAGTTTTGGCATCATGTTGATTTCTTCAGGGAATGTCTTTGGAAGTGCTATAAATCCTTGGAGGCTACTCGAATGTTCCTTTCTTTGCAGCTCAGTGATACATAGATACATTCACACACACAACACATACAGACGCATACACACGCATGAACACTTTTCTAACTCACTTAGGCAACCGAAGAAATCGGGGAGCATGTTGAGATTCCTTATAAGACTTTACTCCTTCCTTTTTCTTTATTTTTATTCTACAAACCTACTCTGCTGGCCTCTGGGGACCAGAGTGCCAGTTCTCCTGTGGACCCTGTGAGAATGGAAGTCAGTGCAACAACAACAAAAAAACCCTGAAAACTGTGACTGTCCTGGTTACACAGGAAAAGCGTGTACCACATGTGAGTCAGTGACCTAGACAGGATAACCAACAAAGTCAGGAAAGTTCTTAGCTTTATAAATGCTCTTTTTTTCCTAACTGCTCTATGAGATATTATGTTAGGGTGTATTTCAAGTATCTATTGTGGTGTAACGAACCATCCCAGTACTTTGTGGCTTAAAACAATGATTTATTCTTTCTTTTGATCCTGTGGGTTGATAAGATGATTCTCCCCCTTTCAGCTAGTAGACTGGCTGGGAACTAGGCCTGACTGGGCTTCTCAACCCGGGGACCCCATCTTTCCTATATATGGCATTTTCATAAAGTTAGCTTAGACTTTCTCAAAGCACAGCAATCTCGAGAAAACAATCCAAGTAGCAGCATCCTAAAAGTGTTAAAAAGAAGCCATAACATGTCAAAAAAAAGCCCAGCTTCAGAATCCACACGTTATTACTTCTGCCAAATTCTGTGGGTTATGCAAGTGATAAGGCCAGCCAGATCCAGGAAGAGGAGAAGAATTCTACCTTCCGATGAGTGAAGTAGCAAAATCTCACTGCAAAAGACCTGCAAGGTGGGAGATGTGGTTGCAGCCATCCTTGGAACCAACCTACCATAGTACACTATTCAAAGTTAGACTGCAAGGCGTTTTGAGAATCCACTAGCCTGGATCTATCATCCTCATCAGATTATAGACTCATAAAAAGTGCTTAGTTGCACTGAACCCACTTCAAAGAGCTAGTAGAACGACTATCCTGTTATCTTCCTTTCTGTGTGTGGTTCTTACATAACCTCTGTCACCCTGCCTGTGTTACCTTCTCCACTCCACTACATCGAAACAGAGTTTGAGAACTTGAGGGAAGCTGCGGGCTGGATGATAGCACCGATATTTTTTACATTATTACTTCAAATGCATCTGATAAGGTAGCAAGAGTCTGTTGCTTGTGATTATCTGTGATTTTATAAGGTGTGAACAATGATCTGAGTTAATTTTCAGTGCTGAGGACTTTCTGTAAACCAACAAGCAAATAAAACCAAAAACGTAAATATTAACATAAAATGTAACATGAGGATTGAATTCAGCATTTAGCTACTCATCTGATCATTCGGGGGACATGCAATACTGCCCCTAAGGATAACTCTCAAGCAAAAGTGATAGGCTAAAGTCTTTGCCTGACGATTTTTCTGGCTGTAAGCGTATAGTTTTTATTTTAGGACCGTCGTTCTGGCAACGTTGACAAGTGTTTCAAGCAGTATAAAACTTTGCTGGAACAGCAGCTGGCCATCCCTAACTTACTTTTTTGCTTAAAAAAAAAAAAAGCTTAAAGGTAAGAATTTACATATTCAGAAGGTAGTTACTAGCTATTTCCACAGTGAAGTGACATTTTCTCTTGTCTAACTCAACTTTAATGGAATAATTATTAAGCGGTTAGTGATAGAGTTTACACTGTTCCAATTGTCAGATGATATAAATAGCCTATTTGAAAACAAGTGAAGAGAAAGATAAACAGTTCATTCTTGAAAATATTAATTTTAATAGCTATATTACAACTCTTCCATTCTAGGATATCAAGCTCCCTGAGAATAGATCATGATAGTTCAGAGAAATTTTTGGTGATTAGTAATAGCATTGTAATTCTATTGGCAACCTGATAAATGAGATAATGTATTGAATTGAATAGGCAAAAATATTCACCAACTCCTAGTCCAGTTCAATTTTAGTGTTATATGGTATTATCTGATTTTACACAGGCAGACACAAACACAAATTATATAATCATCATAATAAGATATTTTGGAAAATGAGTAGAACCAAAAGATAGGACTCATTAAAAATGCTTCATGCTTACTCCACAAAGAAATGTGTGTGGCATTTAAAAAAGGGGCTTGTGTTTGAAAAAAATGCATACAACATTTTTCTAAATATCCTGTTATGGTGCTTACAGAATTTTAAAACCTAGTTACTTTGCATAATGAACTGTAAAAATACTTATAAGCTATACAAGGTAATATGTTTTCAAGGCGGGAGAGACCAAAAGCTATTTCTAAAGATATTGGCTTTGTATAAATTCCAATTTTTGGTAGTTATAAATACAAATACTTGGGGGGAAATAATTCTTTTTTTTAAAGGGTTTATTTCACTGTGTTAGAAAACTCTCTGCATTACAGTAAATTGTGTGGGTTTTTTTGTACATCCTAAACAGTGTTTGGGGGTGGGCGGTGACAGCTATGGTTTGATATATCCTGTCACAACCTTGAAAATCTGTGAAGGTTAGCCTTATGTATCAGGCCTTTTACCAAATAATCTGAGAAGGAGTCCCAGTTTCTTCTTTATCCCAGCATTATTTATAATACTAAAAGTATACAATGGAAACAACCTAAATACCCACCAAAAGGAGAATGATTAAACAAATTCCATAATGCATGAGTGGCCTATTCTGAGGCCATTAAGGTTCATATTTTAGAAGAATGTGTAATGTTGAGAGAGTTGACGTTAAAGTGACATTAAATGATGTGCACAGAGAGTGACCCAAATTTATAAGGACATATACTTATATATGTCTATGGACAAATACGGTAGAAAGGAAAACAGTTGTTACCAGTGGCCATCTCTAGACGGTGAGACTGTGAGTGACTATTTTCCTCCTTTCTACATTTTGTCTTACCCATATTTACTACTTCACCTATTTCCCCCTTTACTATCACGGGGAAAACATATCATCTTCAGACCAATCATTGACTAAATACCTAAGTAAGATGGTTGCCTGTTCTTTAAGTGTTGTCTTGTGGTGGCCTTCACTGTATCCATAACAGTGGAGATGTTTTTCCTTCAGTTTAATTAAACTTGTTGGCTTTTTTTTTTCATGTTTATTTCTGAGAGAGAGAAAGAGAGAGAACAAGTGGGGGAGGGGCAGAGAGAGAGAGAGAATCCAAGTAGGCACTGCACTGTCAGTGCAGAGCCCGATGCGGGGCTTGAACTCATGAACCGTGAGATCATGACCTGAGCTGAAGTCGGCTGCTTAACCGCCTGAGCTAACCAGGCGCCCCTTGCTGCTCTTTTGATTTAAGACTGTTTTCTCCTATTTCACATGACATGCATATTGAGCCTAGCTTGACAGCACCACTAAAACTCTCTTTTAAGAAAAAGAAAAGAAGTAATGTTTCTTTATAACTCTTCGTTTCCCTGTCTTCAGAAATCCCGTTTTCTATCCCTCAGTTGTTTTGTTACAACTTCTCTGAATTCTGCCATGTTACACAATTGGCTCCTTCACTACTAAAGGAGAGAGAATTAGAGAGAATGGGGGAGAAGACACTAGAAAGAGGATACTAACTCCAAATACAACTTATGCTTTAAACATCATATCATCAAACATCATGTCATGATTAATCATCATGAAATGATGATAATTAAACATCATTAAACATCATGAAAACCATATTGAATACAGGTGGGAACCTTCTGGAGAGGTAATCTGGTAAATGTTTTACAACTGGTCCTCTGAAATGTAAAGATCTTGGCTGATAGTACTGGCTATTCTCTACAGTGTTAAGTATCTCACCATGGTGATTGGTCAAGCAACCAATGGGATGTCAACTGGCTTGCAAAATTCCAGAAAATTTAACAGTTGGTTTCCCCAAGCTGGTAGTAACAACTCCAGCATACCACTAGCTGACAAATAGTTTTATTCTGAACACACTGAGTAATTTCTTAACCTTTACTTACTTTCTTGATACTAAGAAATGATTACTTCTCAGATGTCCATTTTACTTTGCCGTTTCTAAACAGATCACTAGTTTGGCCTTTTTGGTCAAATTAAATTAACCAACAAATAGTTCCAACCAACAAAAAATTTACTAGTTACCCAAGTCTAATTTATTTTTAGAGCAAAAATTATTTGCTTTTGCTGATTGAAGATTTAAAAAAAAAACTGTTGCATTGTTTGCAGACACAGCCTCCTTATTTTTTTTTCTCTAGAATTTATGTAGTTGGAGTATTAATTCAGATCTAGAGGAACTATTTTGTTCCCATACAGAACCTCTAAGCTATTTTCCAACTTCCAGTAACACACCTACCATAAATCAGGCCTGGTGTTTCCTTTATGACGCACTATTGTGAACAAGAAGACAGTTATCTAAGCCAAAAAAAAAAAAAAAAAAACCCGAAAAAAAACAAAACAAAACAAAAAAACCCACGTAAAACAAAACAAAACAAAAAAACTATTCCAACAATTAAAAGTATTAACCATCCCCAGACATGAAGAGGTGAGATGCAATAATATGCTTCTAACGTCTCTGAAAGTGATCTTAAATCTGATTTTTAAGTTGCTGTAAAATAAATTGTATTTAAATAATGCATCCCCCCATCCTTTCCAGCAGTGAGATGCATATCCCTTACCAATCTTGTTCTCAGCAGGCAGTCCAGCCTGATGAAGTATCAGCAAAATGTCAGCTCCCACAGAGAAGTGCAACAAAGAGTCTACACTGAAGCAGTGACAGGCCTTTCAAAAAGCTATTGTGCAAATTCAGTTTTAAGATGGGGACGTGGCTGAGGACTGATGCGTATGTCATTACCAATGCGTTCATCTCCCCATTGTCTGTGGGAGTGGAAGAGAGTTGAGGTGCAGTGATATAAAGGCATTAAGTTGAGGAGTGGCATATCTGGTCTTCAGGAGATTTAGCTTCCTCTGTTTTCAAAGAGTTAATATTCAAATTGGCTGTCACTTTTTAGTACATATCCATTGAAGGGCCCCCAAGAGCTGTTTTTCCCCCTATTCTTATCATCTTCTACAGTATCTCAGATCTTTAAAGTTAATCTTGTTATTACATTATAACTCTCAACGACCTGCTGATGCCTTCTGTGATGAAACGGAAATCCCTTAAAGAGCTTCGGGCACTAAATGACCATCATCAACCTGTCCCTAGCTCTTAGCATATTGACAATTATCACACACATTCTCCATACTTTACTCATTCCCCCAACCATCATTTGCTTTTAAGCATTAAAAAAAAATTTTTTAACATTTATTCATTTTCGAGAGAGACAGAGAGAGCAAGGGGAGAGAGAAAGGGAGACACAGAATCCAAAGCAGACTCCAGGCTCTGAGCTGTCAGTTCAGCAACATGGGCTTGAACCCAGGAGCCGTGAGATCATGACCGGAGCTAAAGTTGGACACTTAACTGACTGAGCCACCCATGTACCCTAAGCATCATGTCCTTTTAAAATGCAGTGTCATTTTATCATTGCTCTTCCCACTAATGAATTTTTCTCTCCCTCCATTTTTATTGCCTGTTGTAATTTTTCAGAGATTTTTTTCATTTTCTGGTATGTGTAAATAAAAACAAACAAAAATACTAAATCCCTTCCAGAGTATCACCCATCATATTGTATTAGAATTTTTCTCTTGCCCATTATTAAAACTATCATTCATTCAATTTTTGTATTCCCTAACTCTTGATATATAAGTAATACTCATCAAAGATTTGCTAGCACGTGCACTCTCTATCTCAAAAATAAACAGTAAAAAAAAAAAGTTTTCTAAAAAAAAAAAAGATGTATTTTTAAATATAGCCTGTGATCTTTTAAATATAGCCAAGCCACTTTAAGAAAGTAAATAAATGGCTCTGGCTCTTAGTGTCTGAATATAGAAAGAAGAGGTTCAGCTAAACAATAGTATATAATTATATGTGTGTAATAATATGTAAGTCAATGTGAAGTAAATAACAACACTATGTGGTAAATACAGGCATATGCAATATAGTGCAAATATGTTACTCAGAGCTCATGCTGAGTGCCTACTCTATGTTCACTGTGCTGTGTTTTTCATCGATTCACTCATTTAATCCTCTGAACAACTAACTGAGATTGGTACTATTGCTATACCCTTTTTATGAAGGAGAAAGCTGAATCTAGAAAAATTGAGTCACCTGTCTGAGGTCATGTAATTAGTAATTGAGGACTAGAGTATCAGTCAAGTCCATACCAACAGTACATATCTATAAGATGAGACAATAGTTATTGATATTAAATATTGTATCCAATATTTAATTTCCAAGCCAGCTACATTTCTAAGAGGTCAAGAAGTTTGATTAGGGTTGTTCTCTTTTTGGCCCCACATCTGTAGGTTACAAAAAGAGTGCCTGCCATAGCCAAAAGCATTGTTGAAATGTCAAATGCCGTACCAGCCTGTGCTCAATTCAGTGATGGAGGGAGAATGCTTTTATTTGTTTGTATGCAGCTTGTCCGACCTATTTCTACAGCCTAAGCCTCCTGCTGCACCACATCAGTAATGATAGTTCTCAGCGGGACCTTGATACTAGCCAGTGTACCTGCCTGTCCAACTGGATTGAGCCTCATGACCAGTGCTGTAAATCAGAAGCTGCCTATAGTAAGTCCTGTTCATCATCTAGCATAAATAATGACCTGAGGAATTTCCTTTGCATTCTGCAGATGCTGAGTGGCCTCAGTTCTTTTTGCTTTTATAGGACTGTCCAATCTAACTGTTTAAAATTCTTCTTGTGTGTTGGTAAATATAGCTGGCTAGCTGCCTACAGTAATCTATGATTGCATTTGCTGCTTGCTTCCCAAGCCCTGAATTGAATATCTGGCAAAGTACAAAATAAATTCTTATTTCTACGGAGTCATCCAGACGTTCTACCTTCCAACACATACTGCTTTCATATATACGTGGACTCTTTGTGCATTGTTAATTGAGCTCAAGGTTCACTGTGTTTTGAAATTTTTATCTACTTACCATCAAATATCGTTTTGACTTATTTGACATGTATTCATTCTAGTACTGTAGTTGCTTAATATATAAATATAAGGACCAACTGACATGTGGAACAATTTCTTTTCTAATTTTTTTTATACCAATGTGTCCAGACATCATTGTTTCCTTTTCAAACAAAAATCCTACAAAAGTCCATATAACATAGACTTTCCTGAGAATTTACAAGTGCTCTGAAAGTGAGAAAGATCTCAGGTTATAATACTCATTAAGCTGTAATTGTGTTATTGTTTATTGTGCATTCTGTGTACCTACCCCATTTGCTGAGTGTTTTATAGGATACAAAAAAAAAAAAAGCTAAGATGTCTTCCTGTCCTCATGGAATTCATTTAAAATGTAGTAGATGAGAAAGGTGTATAAAGCACTAATTTTAATTCTATTTTAAGTGAGGATGAGATCATAGATGTGAGAGAAGTAGGTGTAATTAATTCCATTGGGGAAATCCTTGAGGTTTCATTAAAGAGGTAAGATATTGGCCAAATCTTAAAGGATGAGCAAAAATCTGGCGCAAAGTTTATGCCAGGCAGAGTGACGTGCAGAACAGCCACCTAATGGTGTGGAATGATGGGCTTGCGTGCCATGTGTTATCGTTGGAGCATGACTAGATTTAGGTTTGGATGTGACGGGAGATAAAGGTAAAAGGAATAGAGTTGGGTTAGATGTTGAAAAGCACCAGATGACATATTAGAGGATTCAGTCCCTCTTGCGGAAGTAATGAGGAGAGTTCTAAAGGTTTTAGAGGAGGGGCGCCTGGGTGGCGCAGTCGGTTGAGCGTCCGACTTCAGCCAGGTCACGATCTCGCGGTCGGTGAGTTCGAGCCCCGCGTCAGGCTCTGGGCTGATGGCTCGGAGCCTGGAGCTTGTTTCCGATTCTGTGTCTCCCTCTCTCTTTGCCCCTCCCCCATTCATGCTCTGTCTCTCTCTGTCCCAGAAATAAATTTAAAAAAACGTTGAAAAAAAAAATAAAAAAAATAAATAAATAAAGGTTTTAGAGGAGTAAATGAACTTGATCTTAGCCATGAGGTACAGAACATCATTGCAGCCCTGCTCTGCTCAGCCTCTCTGTTGTTTCATTTTTCCTTGCTCTTGGATGAGGTTCCATAACCCAATTAAAAGTATAGTTCTCTTATCAAAACTTTAATTCCTAATCCAATTTAAACTTGTTCCCTTGCTAGCCCAGGCCTAACTCAAGCTCAGAAGTGGGCAGGAGAGAAGGGGTGGAGCCCTTCACTCCCTCCTTACCTTGCTCTTGTTCTCTACCTTCTTCTTGGAGTATTATTCTTCAAGATGCCCTCTATGGCACCAGCAGCTGCCCCGTGGTAAAGGTGCTCCTACAATTTGCCATTGGTGGCAATGTCACTCTCCAGTCTCTTATCTTCAAATGTGGGTCTGATACCAGCTCAAGAATCTCCCACTTTCCAGAAGGCACATATCAAGGTCTCAAAGTGTTTTCTCTGAAACCTCTACACTGGGCTTCAGGTGAAGGGAAAGCATCCCCATGGAGAGGGGACAAGGAAGGCAACAGTCCCTTGACAACTCCAAAGATGCTGTCCAGTGCAGTAATGAATTACGGCAAGCCAGGGCCAGACTGCCTGACCATCTATGCTTCTCCACTTAGGCTCTCTGTTACATTAGGTAAGTACTTACCTTAGTATCCTCATCTGCAGAATGGGACTAACAGGAAACTTATAAGATTCTTCAGAGTATTGAATAGGCTAATACACATTACATCTTTGGAAGGGCATTTAGCACATAGTTAAACTCAGTGAATAGGCTAACAAAACCTCTTCCTTTAAAGAAAAAAACTACCCATCTTTAAAAAGTAATCCACAGCACGTATTTTATACCCTCAATGTAACTGAAAAGCTAAGAATCATAAAACTACATTAACACTCCATTAGTGAAACCTGAGTAAATTGCCCAGATTCTGCAAATCTGGGACAATAAAAAAAAAATCCCATTTTGTATCTTGTTATCTAGTCAGTATTTTTTTTAATTATCACTATAACCCTATGGGGTAGGTACTTTTATTACCCCCACGTCCAGATGGAGAAAGTGAGGTACAGATAGGTAAAGTAATTTGTCCAAAGCCACATAGTAATGAGGGAGGTAGGATTAGAACCTAAGTGGTTTGACGCCAATGACTGATCTTAACCACTGTGTGATGCTAGCTTTCAACATATATAAAATAATATAAAGTAATAAAAATTTAAAAATATATATTGTATATCACAAGTTTCAGTAAACAGATGTGGAAAATGAAAGATGACCGAGTTTGACAATGATTTGGTATGTACAGTTTGAGACATGCTGAGCAGGACATGCATGAATAATCATTTGTTGGAAAATCAGATCCTAAGAACTCAAAGGAAGGATCAGAACTAGGAGTGTAGATGTGAGAACCATCAACATAGAGACAGGTTGGATGAAAGGACTAAGAGGAAGACAGTAAAGACAAAAGCTATGGAGACCTTGAGCAGAAATCAATAAATACCCTACATTTAGGGGGAAATACAGAATGGGAAACCAGTGAATGATATCAAGATTTACTTAGAGCAGATGTTACAAACTGGCAGCCTTAGAGCTAAATTTGACTTGCAGATGTATTTTGAATGGAAGGCAAATTCCTTTTAAAATAAGTGATTCAATATTTTTTTTAAAAAAATTGGATGGTTTGGGAACACTAGGACCATATTCCTGTGTGGGAACAAATAGCTACATTTAGTTAGCTCTCTGGGTGGGGCAGGCACTTTCCAGTTGGTCTTGGTCCCTACCACTCCCTGGTGTTCACCTGCTGAGACTCCATCCTCTTACTCCTGTTTCCTGCCTGGGCCTCAGGGACCTGTGTTTGTTACTCCTGCTTTAGAAAGGTAGAAAAAGGTGATAAAGAAATAGAAGGACTTAGAGATATAATTCCAGAAAAGGAGGACTTCCAACAAGAAAAGATTGTTGCTGTCTCATGTGCTGCTTAAAAAGAAAAAAAAAAGCAAAGAAAAATGAAGAAAAAGAAAGAAAGAAAGAAAGAAAGAAAGAAAGAAAGAAAGAAAGAAAGAAAGAAAGAAAGAAAAAGATGTAGGATTTGTGACTTGAGATCTGGTAATTAAAACAGGTACTCAGGTGCATGAGCGCACACACATGCACACACATTGAGGGGAAAGAAGATGACCCTGCAGATCAGGATTAAAGAATGAATGGAAGTGAGAAAATGAACACAGTGCCTTTAGACTGCCTTACAGAAAACTTGAGAGTGAAGGCAACAAAATTGTTAACCATTTTTGGTTAATGTTTTTTGTTCTTTTTTTTTTGCCCTATCAACAGAATGCTTAAAATCTTTTTGCCTCTCCAAGATACATTATCCCTGTTGATGAATCTTATTCAGTCTCAATCCCTCTTACCCTAGAAGGTCAGATCCAATATAATAATGATAAAGAAGGATGCAGAATCCATGAGAGTTATTAATGTTGAAATGAAATAAAAAACATACCTGGAAAGTTGCTTTCACATGAAATTTGCAAACAGTATATTTAAATGTTCTGATAGATACTTTGAGAAGTAACTTTTTGAAATCATTGAATTTTTCTATTGCCAAGTTTTAATTTATCTTTTCCTTCCTTCTCTCACACACATATGCATACATATGCCATATTTATATCATGTATTCTAAGTCACAATTCTTTTTATATTTTAACATCTCTAAAATTAGGGAGGGTCTTACAACTGATAACACAACAATACTTAGCTGCATTTGTAACTATCTAATATAGTTTATTTTCTCGGGCCACACTCAAGGAGTGTCTGTGACTATATTAGGAATAATTTCTATCTCTTGGGCCCAAAAGGAGATAGAATATGAAAGGAAAATCAGATGAAATACATGTATTAATCAATTTTCAAACAGTTTAAAGTGGCTCAATTTTAAATGCCTGATTGATCATAATAGTTATTTCCAAGAATACATAATTGCCTGCTGGCCTCAGAGACAATGGTGATGCTCAGTCTGAGATATCTGTATGTGCTTTTTTCTATAATAAAAATGACAGGTCCAAGAAACTGGAGGAATAAATCCTTCTGCTATTTTAAGATACAGTCGATCTTACTGTGTTCTTGTGCCATCATTAATCAATTGTCTGAATATAGAGAAGAAAGAGAAGGGAGCCTGCACACCACTTAATGTGCCTCACTTTAGCACAACAGCCAAGAGCTCAGACTTCCTGGATGTCTACCTTAGTGAGCATCTCCGCATAATTAATGTGTTCCGGAAGTTGAATCTGAAACTTTTCAAATCTTAAGGAAGCGGTTCTGTAGTATCATTGAAATTCCCTATGTATTCTCACAAGGATGATGTGTGTTAGCTATTAGCAGGGAATTATGTTTCATTATATTATAGAATCTGAAGTATTCCCATTGTAGATTTCACTGTATGTTGCTAAATTCTGGTTTAAATTTGAGAGAATGCAAAATGATAGTGCCAACCCGTCAATATCTGGTAGCCTTAGAAGTTCGCATTTCCAGAGAGAATGTCTATAATTTAAACTATGTGATCAAGCAGTGTGATTTACATCTCTAATAATCATATCATGATAAAAACAGCTTAATGTTTTATGCTTTACAAGGCATTTTTCACATCTATTATCTTACTCAAACTTGGAAAATTCTCCACAAGGAAACTATAATACCCACTTCAATATCACAGTATTGTTGAAATGGTAAAGAAGCCAACTCAAATTATATTTAGTCTCTTAAACTTTTACTGCCATCAATCTTGAACTATGTGTTCTTTATGATAGTTAATGCACAGTCTCAATATTATACTCTCTTGGATTTCACATACTTTTTTTCTATTGTGTTTTAGATTTTTAGAATGAAAAGTAAGACAATTCTGGTTGGAAACATATGAAAAGACTATGCATCAGATGATGAATAGTTTAGGAGTGCCATGCAAACGTTTGTAAAAGCCACCCTTTGTCAAGTGGTACGTTCCCACACACTTAGTATTCATGTATGTTATCCACCTGACAAGATAGTAAAATATCCCACTCATCTGTTCAAGGCTAATTTTTCAAATTTTAATAATTTTATTAATCCCTAGCAAGGCCTTATAAAACTTTGCAAAGAATGTTAATAACTCATTAAAAATTAATTACATGTCAGCTTTGAGGTCAAAGTGTTTGAGTGGTTTTTAGTTATCTGAATTAAAATGTATCTGCTATGAAAAGAACGCATAGTGTAAGACCCACTGCTGTCTTCACCAACCTTAAATTCTTATTTATGAAAACACATACACATAAATGTTAATGAGATGCCAATATGTATGCTGGTAAAAAAAAAAGTTAGTACAGACAGATGTCCTCAAAGAAGGCAGGTTACCTCCTGAATCTTGGGTAACATAGTTTACCACCCGGAGGACCAATCAGAGGCATGTCAGTCATGATGAAGTCTTTACTGTCCAAAATTGGTATGTTGCTTTCCTGGGGTGTAACCATGAAATTTAGCTCAGCAAGAGCTTGGAAATAAGAAGATAAATTTAAAAAAAATATATTTTCTAAATGGAGGATAGAAGAATTTGGAGAACTGTGAGGTCATAGAAAAGAGAGAAAGGAAATAGAAGAAAGGTCTAGAGGAGTCTGGTTCTTACATGATTCTGATTTCAATGTGTTCATAGAGCAGCAAAATATGAATGATAAATGTGGAAGGAAACAAAAAAACAGCATTAAAATGGTTTAATTCAAAGCTGTTTATTCAAATCATTAGTGTGTTTCTAATTGGGGCTTCTGGCAAATTATACATCACTTTCCTTATCTTTCAAGTTGGAATAACAATAATATCTATGTTGATAGATTGTTGTGAGCTTACCATATTTAAACAGCTACACAGGTTTTCACATGATAGATCCTCAATAATTAGTAACTCTTATTACGACAATTAATTTTTTAAATATTCAGACATCACTTTCCAAGAACGTTAAGTTTTAAAAAAAGATAATCTGGTGACCTGTGCTTTATTATTTAGGATGAA
This sequence comes from Neofelis nebulosa, assembly GCF_028018385.1. Classification (NCBI taxonomy): domain Eukaryota; kingdom Metazoa; phylum Chordata; class Mammalia; order Carnivora; family Felidae; genus Neofelis; species Neofelis nebulosa. Next base: position 62,046,521 of record NC_080786.1, read on the forward strand.
TGTGCAAATTCCTGTAGTTAATTTCACTACCAATTTGGGGAAAATTATAGTTTCTGTGTCTTTCAAAAGATATATTTCTCTCATTCTAAGTGTTATAACTCAATCCCCGAAGGGTTACCGGTTTCCTTTCTTTGTAAAAAATGCTTGAGGGAAATTATATTTCTTCTTGGAATTCTGTAACTTAAATGAAGGAGTCTGCCAGTCAGCATCGCCAGTTTTCCCTGGGTCCTGGCATACGGAACATGAATTGGTTTCCAAGACAAAGCATTCAATAATCTGTATGCAAAGTAGTATTTTTACATAGCTCTGAATGTCATATCCAAATGTAAAGCTGCCTGTTGCCTCAAGTGTGAAATTCACTCTGATTTAAATTTTGTGTTTCTTTGCTACTAGTGATGCTGGTATTTGCGGACAGGGCCATAGAAACACATGTGACTGTGGTTAAAAGTAGTAATAACTGTGACTTCTCCCACTATTGCCTCTGTCTCCACAAGGAGAGCTTCAGTTTCAAGCTACCCCTGGGCCAAAACAGTAAATCTGTAGGGCTCAAGGGAACAGAATTTTTTTTTGCCTTGATATTTTACAGTATCTTCCAAGTTGTAGACTATGTTATGATCGTCAATATGTTGTGATCACCAGTGTTTTTAGAAAGGCGTGTTTAAAAGGATATGGTTTCTTTCATCATTTGAATTCAAACAATGGAATAGATTGAATACTTGGTTATTTTCAGATTTCTTTGCCCAGGAAGAGTCTGCTCAGCAATTAGATTTTGGTTTTTAGGTAGAAAGAATATTAGGATGTTTGTCTTTGCTCACTTACAAAAGAGCATCCCGGGACCAATGTCCCAGTTGGTACCTGTTCATGATAATTTAAAGATAGCAGCCATTTTTTGGAATGCATTTCATCTTGAGCTTTTAAGGTTGATTTTGGTTCAGAGTGCCAATTGAGGATGAAAAGGTTACTAGGGAGTTTGCCTATTCATAATGTACCTCACTTTCCATCTGGATCCCATCGCCCCCTGCCTGGATCACTTTTAATCCTCCCACGGCTTTCCTGTAACGAAGCTGTTCCTTTGAACCACCTTTCTAATGTGGAGGGGCGATGACAAGAAACTACTGTTGCTGTGTCTAGACTCAGATTTCCCATCTAGGGAACGCACCATACCAAAAATCTGGGTTTTTCAAGTATTAATTGTAGTAGTTGTATGAAGTACTGAGAAATGCACCTCACATGAGATAGCAAAATTGATAATAATGGCTGTCATCTATGTCCAAAAAGGAATGTAAAAACTACCTTTTATTTAGAGAAGTAACTTGTTCACCATAATATCAGCCAGGATTGTGTAGCTATTGGTGTGTAGGCACATTGCCTTACAACTTAAGGTCATAAAACAATAACTATTATCTGTCATGAGCCCATGGGTAGACTGGGCAGTTGTCCTAGTCTGGGCCAGACTTAGCTGGACTCTCTCATGTATCTGTGGTCAATTGTCAGGTCAGCTATGGCTGGCTGGTCCAAGGTGGCCTCTTAAGACTTGCCTCAGAGCGGGCACACCATCACTTCTGCTACAGTCTACTGGCCGAAGCAAGTCATAAGGCCAGACAAGATGCAAGGGGTGGAGAAATGAACTCTACTACTTGAAGAGAGGAACTGAGTGTCACATTGCAAAGGGCAGGGGTACAGAGCTGGAAAGAGCACTGGGACAGCTTTACAATTAATCGCAATTGCTTTCTCAGATTATGAGGAACAATATTAATAGCCCCTCATATACTGACCTAAACCAACTCTTTGACATGGTGCACTCCATAGGCCAAAAAAGAGAGGTCAGGTTTTGAATTCTCTCTAGCCCTTACCGAAGTTAGCATTTGAGAAAAATAACTAGATTGTTCCATGTTGTTATCTTGCACCAGTTAATACATTTCTACATCAGTTATATAGACCTAATTTCTCTATTTAATGGAGTCTTGATTTTTAAAATAGCCTGTTCTGAAAGTGTTTCTTCATGTTTTTCTTTTTCTTTTTCATCTGCGTGTGTGTGTGTGTAAATATGGATATGCATGTGCATATGCGTATATATGTAGGTATGTATATGTACACACATATTTCCTATTCTGCTCCTGCCATCATGCTAGCATCCTTGTTATTCTTTACTCTGAGGCACTTGATTACTGTTTATTCTAAAGGTTACTGAACAGAGGAGGAGATGTTACCTGCCTCACTGCAGTCAAATAGTTACTCTATAGAGGGTGAAGATGTTAATAAGCATGCTTCTATATCCCTTCATGTGGTCATTCTAATAGAAAAATCCATAGGCTCAGCAATAGGGGCCTCAAAGTCTGGCCCCTAATTTTGCACCTGAGGTAGCGGCATTTATAACCCTCCATTGGTTGTCGTGGTGTCATCCCCATTAAGGATTTAGTGAGCACCAACAGGCCTAGCGAATGTGCAGAACATGGAGGTAACCACATGCCCTGCCCAGCACGCTGTTGCATGATTACAGAGTTGCTGGCATACACAAGGACCTGGGACCTCCCCATTTTCACTGACTTCATAAATCCAGACACAGACCTCACTTTGGGGCTCATATTATTAAGAGGAGACTACAGAGGAAAAATAAACCCCATTTGGTAAAGTAAATGGTATGCCTGCTTCTGTAGCTACCCATGGTTTATTACTGCTGTATGTTATTTCCAGCAGTACTTATAACAGTGATCATAAGGGACCTTTAAAGACTTGCTGATGCCTCTTGGGCAGTTTCAGAATAATACAGTTTATAAATAATTCTGCCTACACATCTTATGTCTTCAGGATTCCTTTCGCCTTGCTTTGTTTGTTATGAGCATATTTGCATGAAAACCAGTTATTTGGATTTCTGTCCTTTGAGAGCTATGGCTTATTCTTCCTCCCAAGTCAGAGTCACATGCTTTCCATGCCAGAGTCATTTCCACAGCCAAGTGAAGACTTTCAGACTATAGTGAGGACATAACATAGAGACATACAAACTTCTAAGAAAGCAGTACGATTTTACTGAAATTGGTGGGGTTTTAACTTGTTTTTGTTCATTGAAGATTCAGAGTTGGCTATTTGGAGTAACAAGTGTGTGTGTGTTTGTGTGTGTGTGTGTGTGTGTGTGTGCGCGTGTGCGCGCGCGCGTTTTGTTTAGGGGGGTGTTCATGTTAGAGTGACATTTATTGTACAACGGGTGCATATCTTTTATAGATATCACCCTTCTCATCCAACAGAAGTTATATATTAGAATCAATAAAATATATGTGATTCTTTTTATTTCACATCATTTTGATTGTCCAAAGGCATTTAAAATATGAGCTCCTATATTCAGGCTTTAATTTTTGTCTACCCCCATTTTGAGGAATTTTCTTTAAGGTATCAAGTACCATGTGTATTTGCAGTTAAACTGTGGTTTATATTTGGAATTCAGAAATCCAAGTATGTACCAAGGTTTGCAAAAAATACCTGTACAATTTTATCTCAGTATTTTGCAAAAGTGTTTCATGAGAATATCTGTTAAAGATACAAATTCATGGCCCTTTGTCAGTCCTGCTGAATCAGACTCTGGGAATAGAGGCAGAGTGCATTTCCATTTTAAGTCAATCCCCTGGGTTTTTTTTAATGCATGTTAAAGTTTGAGAAACACTGCTAAGCTTATCTTAAAATTAAATTTGATTATTAGAAAGCTATATACTGGGACCGCATTAATTTAATTCCCTAGAGAATCATCTTCATGGTACTGTGATTCATTACTTTGTACTTGGTTTTTATCCAGAATAAGTATCAGAAATGACAACATGTAAAGTAATTCTGTACTTTTAAGAAACTATCATCAAAAAATAGTTCATTATATTATTCAGAGACCATCATACTGAAATCACAATACATTCCCTTTTAATCTGACTAAACTGGTTAATTATAACATACATTTACAAAAGTAAAGGAATCTTAATTGTCTAGAAGGATAGCTTTTCAAATTGAACACACCCACGTCAATAATACTCAGACCAAGAACTGGAATATTATTGATATCCCCAGAAGCCCCTTTGTGCCTCATGGAAGAATAACCACTCTCTTGGCTTCTATCACTGTAGATTTGTTTTGTGTCAGTTTTTGATCTTTATGCAAATGGAATTATAATGTATATACTTTTTAGTATCTGGTTTCCTTTACTACACATGTTTGTGGGATTCATCTATAATGATGCATATGGTTGTAGTTTGTTCATTCCCTTTGCTGTTTACTATTGTATTTTATGATTACTCCACAATTTCCCATTCTCTTGTTGATGGATGTATTAGTTAACTATTGCTGAATAACAAATTATCCTAAATTTGCGACAATTTTCACCTTCAAAGAACAAACATTATTTCACACAGTTTCCAAGGTTCAGGAACCTAGGAGCAACTTCACTGGGGGACTCTGGCTCAGAGATTCTCATGAGAGTGTGTTTAAGCTGCCAGCTGGGCTCAATCTCTGATGATTTGACTGAGACAATCTGCTTCCAAGTTCACTTACGTGTCTGTTGGCAGAAGACTTCGGTTCCTCACCACACCTCTCTTCGTAGTGTTTCTCTTGATATGACAGCTGGCTTCCCCAGAGAGTGATGAGAAAAAGGTGAAAGGGGCAAAAGGAGAGGAAGGGACGGTGGGAGAAGGCAAGGGAAGAGAGAAGGAGAGGGGAGGAAGAAGGAGAGGAGGAGTAGGTGAGAGGAGGGGAAAGAAGGGGAGGAAAGAGCCTAAGAGAGAAGATACAGTCTTTCATACGGAATCTCAGAAGCCACAAGCCATCACTTCTGCTATACTCTATTGGTCACACAGACTTGTTGTAACCCTGTTACAATGTGAGAAGAGACAACAAGAGGGCACAAATATCAGGAGACAGGGATCATAGCAGGCCATCTCACAGGCTGGCTACCTTAGTGGCTTCTGGAGTAGTTGCCAATTTGTGGCTAATATGAATACTGGTGTTTTGAGCATTCCTTTATATATTTTGTAAAGGTACTATGCATTTCTGTTAGGCAATACCTAGTGGTGTAATTCCTGCATCTTATGTTATGCAGACGTTTACCTTTAGTAAGAGAGTGCCAAAGGGTTTTACAAAGTGATTATAATAATTTATACTTTTGTAAGCAATACTCTAGTCATTCTGTCCTTGAAATACCTGATACTGTGTATTCCATTTTCATCAGTCCAGGCCTGTTTATAATAGTATCTTACCGTGATTTTAATTTGTGCTCCACTGATCATTAATGATATTTACTCCTTTTTCATATACTTACTGTCATTTAGATTTTCTCTTTTGTGAATCACTATTTTACTCTTGTGCCCAGTTTTTAAGTGGGTTGCCTGCCTTTTATTATTGGTCTATAGAAATTCTATATCTGGATGTGGTCCTTGGTAGGCTATATGTAGTATTAATATTTTCTCCCACATTGTGGCACACGGTTGCACTCTTTTAACAATGTTTTTCAATGAGCATGGTTCTTAACTTTAATATGATTTAATTTGTCATTCTTTTTTTTTTCTGAGCCCTGTTTAGTAAGTCTTTGCTCATTCAAGCTCATGTATGTATTTGCTTGTTTATTCCTGAAAGCTTTATTATCTTATATCTTATCCACACACTTAAATCTATAATCTGTTTAGCAAGATATATAGATAGATAGATAGATAGATAGATATAGATATATATATGGCATAATGTATCTTGCTTAAGAAGGTTTGTAACAAGAATTCAAAAGTAAATTTGCAGTTAAAAATAAATCAGTAGGGGCACCTGGATGGCTGCTTGGTTAAGCATCCAACCCTTGATCTCAGCTCAGATCTTGACCTCAGGGCCTTGATCTCAGGGTTGTGAGTTCAAGCTGCACATTGGGCTCTGTGCTGGGCATAAAATCTACTTAAAGAAAATCAGTGTAGTGTATTATAGTACTAGGAGAAAATAGGACAAAATCATATGATCATGTTAATATATGCAGAAAAATACATAATTAATTCAACATTCATTATAATAAAACACACATACATGTGTATACACATACACACATAAACTCTTAGCAAATGAGGAAAAGAAATATCTAAATCTGATTTTTAAAAAATATGTAAAAATGAATACAGCAAACATATTGTGTAGTAAAATGCTGAAACTACCCCGTTGAGATTAAGAAAACAAGACAAGGATGCTGCTATCACCACTTCTTCACAATATCGCAGTTGAAGTCCTAGCCAGTGTAATAAGTCAAGAAAAAGACTTACTGGAAACAGACATAAAACTGCCATTGTTCCTAGATGACTGGATTATGTGTAGGAAACATAAAAGAATTTACCTACTATTAGAGCAAATAGGTAATTTTAACATGGTCACTGGATACTATATCAATGAACAGACTAAGTGCATTTCTATATACCAGAAACAAACATAAATTTTTAAAAGGATACCATGTGTAATTGCATTACAGAATGTCAAATATCAAAAAAAAAAAAAAATTTAGATGTAAGAGTTATAATGCCCCTAACTTAAAACTACAGAATATTGGCTCAGTCAGTTAAGAGTCCGACTCTTAATTTTGACTCAGGTCATGATCTCATGATTCATGAGATCAAGCCCTGAGTGGGGCTCTGCACGGACAGTGCTTGGGATTTTCTATCTCCCTCGCTTTCTCCCCCCTCCCCCACCTCAAAAATAAATAAATAAACATAAAAAAAGACTACAAATTATTATTGTGAGAAGTTTGAAAAACTAAATAAGGAAAGCATATACCATGGCCATGGGTTGCCAGATTTTCAATACTAACACAATCAGTTGTAAAATTTCTGCACCTTTTTTTTTTTTTTGAATTGGCAAGCTGACTGTAAAATACATTTGGAGAAGTAAAGACCTAAGAAGGGCCGGGAGGGGAGGGTGGGTGATGGGTATTGAGGAGGGCACCTTTTGGGATGAGCACTGGGTGTTGTATGGAAAAATTTGACAATAAATTTCATATATTGGAAAAAAAAAAAGTAAAAAAATTAAAAAAAAAAAGATCTAAGAAGGGCCAAGACAATCTTGAAGAATAAGAATAGAGCTGGAGAACTTTCATTACTAGATAAAAACTGCAGTAATTAAGATCATATAGCATTGGTTCACTAAAGATGAATAGTCCAATGGAACATAGTAAAAGTTAAGAAAAATGACCCTCTCATACAGAGTCAATTGATTTATGACAACAGTCACCCTGCCACATCGTGAACATGCAGTGGTCTTTTCAATAAATGGCACTGGGTCTCCTGCATATTCATATGGGAAGAAAAAAGAATCTTTACTCCTACCTCACACCACACACACAAGTCAAAACACTTTAATAGTACAATGATAGGTGTCTTTTTTAAAAAATATAGTATTTTTTCTCCTGAGTTCAGAACATTTTGTTTTAGGACATGGAGCAAACTATAGGAATATGTCCTTCACTCTGACAGGACCCGGTTCTCCTAAGAATCCAGTACTCCTTATATTATATTAGGGTTATGTAGATTATAAAGTATAGATTAATAGCTAACAAGCTAAATTAAAATATACCAAAGATTTACTATTATTTTTATTAGAGAACTATATTTTTAATTGTTCAATTGTGTTTGCTTTAGCTATCTGTAAACTCATGAATAAAGCATGTCTGATTACAGCTGTTTTCTTTGATCCAAGGTTTTGGGCACAACTGTCTTGTCCCTCTTATTGCATGCTTATTATTCTTTCATCCTTGCTTTAATGATTCCATTTGATGGCTCTCTCTTTTTGTAAGTTATTTTAAATCTTTTTTTTAAGTAGTCAGGGTATAAATAATGAATAAATCAATCAATGAGGCAAGTTAAACTTCTTTTGAAATTTTGAAGCCTGATTGAATTGTCAAAAAGAATTATAGCTCATATAGTCATCCTCATAATTGCACTTTGATAAAATTATAACTGTCCAACATCATATTGCTAATGCATATTATGCATATAAATATTACATGGAATACTCTTTAAATGTTAACATATGTGTCAGTATTAAAAAATAAGCAGCATTTGCATTGAGAAAGAATCTACTTTTTATAAACTGCCTATAATCTATACTCAGACAAAAACAATAGATTATTGGTTCCTCTCTATTCCTCGTATGGGAGGAACATGTAGGGGAGAAGAAATAACTGTTCTGAAGGTAGGAAGTATAATCATGGAATCCTTCCAACCTTGTTAATGATTTAGAGCATAGGTTTTAGAGTTACCAAACCAGCCTGTGGAGGAATCCCAGCACTACCACTTAGTGACTCTGTAATCTGTGAACAAATTACTTGACCTCTTTTAGGCTTCAATTTCTTTGTATCCAAAGTGGTTACAGTAATACCTACCTCATACATCCAGGCATGGCTCCATATATGGTTGAATGTATGCATGAGACTTCTGCATACTGTATTTTTCTAAATCTTAAAATCTGGCCTTTATTTTTTTTTTTAATTTATTTATTTTGAGAGAGAGAAGGGAGGGAAGGCAGGGAGAGAGAGAGAGAGAGAGAGAAAGAGATTGAGAATCCCAAGCCTGTCTCTCTCGGCACTGTCAGAGCAGAGCCCCATGTGGGGCTCAAACTCACAAACCTTGAGATCATGACCTGAACCAAAATCAAGAGTCACACACTTAACCGACTGAGCCACCTAGGTGCCCACTAAAATCTGTCCTTTAAAAACTCAATCGTCAGATTCTGGAATACACTAAAACTTGGACACCTCTCTGAAAGAAGCTGGCTGAATATGGAGTAGCTCAACTAGGAGAGCAGGTTAAAAACTCAAATGATGTGGGGCAAGTACGAAATTCTGAACACTATGTGCAGCCCATCAATTGCAATGAGGACCCGGGGAGTTGTAACCTCTGAAACTGTAGATGCTGTTGCTGTCCTGTGAAGCTCAGCAGTGCTAGCGGGCTCTCTGGGCTCCCATTCCACCTAACACACATGGCAATAAAGTGCAGCACACGTTACCCACATTAGAGCAATAGTTACATCCTCAAAATAACATTTTAATGACTCCTCTAGTCTGCATTCGGGAAGATCATTTTAAATCTTGAATCTTGTCTTTCTCTGGGTGAATATACCTTTCCCTTCAGATCCTTGCATTTGGGACATTCGGTCACAGTGTACTTCCCAGAAAGTATTTTGTCTGATTCAGAATGCCCAGAGGGTATTCTTTGATCCAAAATGTAAGGTCAGCAGTTAAAGCAGAATCAGGATATCTGTGGTGTGAGAAGTCTGAACATGGTCAGGATGATGGATAAGGATGGTTTGTAGGAAAAGTAATGTTTCTTTCTCTCCCACTTTGGTCTGCTCGCTGTTGATATTAGGTCATTGTTGGCAAAGCCATATTTTGTCAGCAAACTAGAACTGTACCCCATGTTGTATGGGCAGTTTCTAGGTTCTTTGTTCCCTTCTGCTGACACCTATATCTATCGGCATTTGCAATGCTCTTTCTTGACTGTTTCCGTTGCCCACGTGACCAGAAGCCCCAGACCAAGACGCAAATAAGAAGCATTTTTGATATTTAATATTAAGTCAAATCCACCCCCAGCCTCAATCACCACCAGGAATCTGCCATTTCTCCTGAGTACAGAATATTTTGTTTTAGGACAGAGAGCAGACTAAAGGAAAATGTCCTTCACTTTGTCAGGACCCCATTCTTCTAAGAATCCAGTACTCCTTATATTATATTGGGGTTATGCAGATTATAAAGTACAGATTAATAGCTAACAAGCCAAATTAAAATACACCAAAGACTTACTGTTATTTTAAAATCTCACTATGGAAAGAAAAGGTCTGGGTAGATACTTCAGTAAACAAATTCAGGAAAGTTCAATTTTACTTGGTTGTAAGAAGCATACAGACATGCAAATATCTAAAATTAAGCAATGCTAGAGAAAAGACAAATTCACTTTTCAAAAATGATTAAAGTCTAGAAGCGAATTTGCTATCACACAGTAATTTGCTAAACTGAAGCAGGAGTTATTTTGGATTGAATTTGTTACATAGCTCATGCATGAAATGATCTGTTGCTTGTGCTTGTGAAGTTGTTTTCACACTATGAAACGACAGAGAGGAAAAATGTATTCTGTCTGAGGCATTGTAAAAATATTGAAAGCACCGACGGAGGCTTTTTGTAGAGGTATCTGACTACAACTTGTCATTTACACTTTACGGGCCAATAATTGTTAAGCCAAAACCGCAGATGCTTAGCTCTCAGAATTATCTCTTCATGTGTAATGGGTTCAGAAACCTCGCTCCGGCACCGTGACAAGTGTCACTCATGTGATTACACTGCCACCGTGTGGTTTTAAAGATCCCTCTCAATTAAAAAAATACATATATATCCAAAGAAATAGTCTCTTAAAAAAGGAAAATGATAACAATCGAAGCATTGTCTCTGTTTTTCTCTCATTCATCTGTCCCGTTACTATGCCACAGCTAGTCTATGGACTACCGTAGGTGGTAGGGCAGGGGGTAACAACATAGAGGTGGTAGGTTGTACAGATATGATTCTAATAACTCTGCATAATTCATGAAGGATGCAGCTTCCACCTAGTGAATGTCATCAAAATGTTTGCTAGGAGATGCTACCTTCACTGACCTATTCTGCATAAATCTGGCATTTACAGTGTTCAGAGGAATCTGAAAAATTCCCTGTAGGTATCTATAGGCAAGTGGATCTCAAACTGGGGTCTCCAGACCAGTAGCATCAACGTCCCTGGGGAACTTGTTAGAAATGCAAATTCTGCATGCTACATGCTACATGCGGGAAACTCTGGGGCCCGCAATTCTGTGTTTTAATAAGCCCTCCAGGTGATTTTGATGCTTGCTAAAGCCTGAGAAACACTGCTGCAGATGATCACACCTGTCTTGAGGTACATTAGCACATTTTCCTAATAGAGCTAAATTTCAGGGGCTGCTCCCAGCCCCTGAAAATAGTTCCAAAGAAGGATCCAAGAGAAAGGTCCCAGGACTCCCTATGAATATGGTCGCTCAGCACCCTGAAGTAGCCCCTGGGAAGGAAGAAGCAGAACAACTCTGAAGGTTCCCATCCACATCAACTGCTGGGTCAATGCCTTTCTCTTTAACTCCACCTGAAGGAAACGCCATAGTCAACCAAGAATAAATCTTTCTGCCTTTTGGGATTACTGGAGCATACTAGAACAGCAATCTAATATGAGCAGATATTATATATAAGGCCACTTTTTCTGACATTGAAAATACAGTTTTAAGAAAAGAAGCTAAAAATGTGGAAGTCCTCCAGGGTCTAAAAACACTAAGGAATACTGGGAATGATGTGAAGATTCCCTGCCCTGTCCCAGGGGTCAGCCACTAAGGTGCTTCCCAACTCCTCTGACAGTGGCCATGCAAGAAAGTTGACCCCAGGCTGCCAGGATTTCTGAGTTTTAAGAAAAGCCAGAAGTCAGATTTTTTTATATGAAATATTCCAACTTTTAAGCAGGGGTTCCATTTTAAGTGCATGTTTAATTTAAAAAGATGAAAACCTATCTACCTGTTAAGGAAAATTGTTGATGGCAACCTCAGCACATATTTATGACCACGCACATGTCTTGTACTTAAGTAATTTGTGTCCATGTGTTTTCATCTCTCTATGCATAAATGCACATATTCAAAGTATGGAAATCCAGTATCTCAACACATGAGGGGAATACTCTACTCAGCAATGAAGTACTTCAAACTGAATAAAGGTCAAGGATTTAAAAGTTGCCTGAATTCAAAAAGTACATCACCAAAATGCCATGCTTTAAGAACATAAGATATTTTTACTAATGTGAAGTATGCTTTCACAACATTTCAAAATCTTACAAATTTCACAACATACATAGAATAAAAGTACTGAGGATATACAAATTACTTGCCTGTGGCTTTTTCTTAGGAACAAATAAAATACTTCAAAAATATCAAGCTCACAAATATGTTTAGGCATGAATTTGGAGCCCAAATCATGTTTTAATCACATATATATTTTTAAATCCCCAGCTCTGAAAGGAGTGTTTAAAGATAGGTGCTGTATTAATAGAGGAATAAATATTGTTTTAGACGTCACCACGTGACGTCTTTACCAGGCATGCTCTCCCTTCCTTCGTCCTCACTGTTGTCACTGCATCCAAGATTTAGAAAATGTTGCCTCATTTCCCTGCAACTTATAGATTTTCTTCAAAGACATTAAGGCTAAAACCAACTTGAGATGGACTCTTGGCTTTTCCTTATGGTTTCTTTCCAAATCTAATAAAATTCCAGCGTCCCCCCTGGTGACCATACCTTTAAGATTATCTGACAGTAAAACTAGGTCTGGGGTGGATGACAATGTTCATTCTGAGCTGAAGACCATTTTAGTCACAGGGGCAAATGCCTAGATATATCCTCCCCCCGCTTCTGTAAAATAGGAGACTATTCTTGTGTTTGGCAGGGGGAGGCTAGATTTTCAGATGTAGTGTCAGATTTAATGAAGAGTCCCTAACCAAAGTATCTTGCCCCAAAACATACCATTGTGTTTAGGATTCTGACCACAGGAATTCTTTACTTTTTCTTCTAATGAGTTTTTGGGTTTCAAGAGTATTTCACTAAAATGTATATACTCTTGGTAGGGAAGAAAACATGATATTTTTCTTATATACTCAGAAACATTATTGGGACTTCGGCATTGGAATAGAAGAGAGCCAGATGGATACGTGTCAGACTTCTGCATGGTTCCTGACCAGGAGAACCACAGAAACCAGGAACCAGAAAAAATAATTGCATGAAAGTATAATTAATGTTTGAAAAAATGCTGGGGATACACTGAGAAACAAACAAACAAGAAATCTGTCTCAAAGAATCTAAAATGGTTGCACAAGTCGTTAGTATTTGAACTGGATCTCGCAGGATTAATAGGCACTTACCTGGTGAAGGAGGAGGAGACAAGGTATAAAGAAAAGCTGGTCATTTCTTGTGACTAGAGTATTTGTCAACAACTGCATCTTTGAAGTGCAACACAGGGACCCTATAATGAATCTAATAGCTCTCCTTTGAATGCAAGAATAAGTGAGTGGAAGAATGATTTATGTTTTGTAGGGCAGTGTAAATAATGGAAGAAATGAGATAAGACTAGAAAGATTATTTAGTGACAAATACCATGAAAGCAACACTATTCTAAATTTTATTCGGAGGACTAGTGTCATCTTTTGAATCAGGATCCACTTGCATCAAGATCTATTGAAGTACTTCTAAAAAGTGCAGATTCCTGAATCCTACCACAGGTCTGTTGAATCAGATCCTCTCAGAGACTTAGCCAATGAGTCATCATCTTCCGCACTCGTGAAAACCACAGCTGGAAACAATGCTCAATTCTTAAAACATTATTCTTTAACTTTTTTGGGTGCTCAACATCTTAGAGGATCTATCAAAAGTTATGGAAATTCCCCCTACAAAAACACATTCATTTTTACTGATAACTCCAGAGAGATCATGAAACCCCTGAGATGAACTATTAACTCATAGATGCATATTAATAAACTCCTGAAACCACAGCCAACAACTAATTCAGAGAAAGTCAGATGAGAATCATTGTTACCAGGAGTTATAGAGAGGAAAGATATTTGGATGAAGTTGAAGAATAGAACTCTTTCTTCCTGTTTTGTCTACAACCCAACCTAATTTCATTTTATAAAACGGACATGTTCAACATTTAAAAGAGAAGATTTATGCTGGGAACCAGGGAGCTTCTTGGTCATTCCATCCTAAGGAAAGCATTTAACAAAAAAATTGAAATGTTTCGAGGGGGAGTAAAAAAGGTATTTAATGAGCATTTAAAAACTGATATGTTGTTTTGCCCTGTTTCAAATGACAAAAGAAGTTGTTGGAATTCTAGAAAGTGTATGAGTTAACTGTTTTTATACTTAAAGCTTCACATATTTAGATCATATCTAAAAATCTTGTTCTCTTTCTGATAATGTAACATTTGGGAACCACAGTACGGCTCTATTTCCTCTAAAATTGAGAGCCATATCTGCAAATAACAACTAAAACGGTCTATTGCTGGAGATATGTCACATGGAACAAGATAAAGTCTATGAAAACAGCCCTTTAGAAAAGTCATGGCTGAACTCTAATGACCTAGATTATTTAATGCGAACATTGTGTGCAATTTTGGAGATTTAGGGCAGCCCTCTCTATCGTCAACTAAAGTAAGCCTGTTTATGTGACACCAAACATAGAAAGAGTTCAGAGACACAACCTGCTATTCTTTGTACTTGGGGCAGAATCACTGAACTTTATCCAAACTTGGAGCAGAGTCAGAAATAAGGTGAGAGGGAACCTTCCACACCGAGGGAGGACAGTGCTTCCTAAAGCGCAGAGAGCATTGTACCGAGTGAAGGAGTTAATCCTGTATCAGCTAACAACGTTTAGTAACACTTTGTAAACTTTTAGCCTTTGATTAACAAATAACATCATACTGTGCTTCCCAACTTGCAACTTGATTTTTTCCTCAACTCTTGTTTTGGAAGTTAGTTTGTGTTGATACGTGTTGACGGATTCCTTTACTTTTGAGTGCTTAAAAGCCCACTGTTGTGTGAAAGTGCCACACCTTTGTTCTCCGCGCTCCTAAAAAGAGCCACAGAGGTTGTTTTCAATTGTTTAGCATTACGAGCAGTGTTTCAACAGACATCTCTGTGCCTGTCTCCTTGTGCACGTGTGATAGGCTTTATTTAGGGTTCGTGCTGGGTGTGCATTTGCTGAGTCTTAGGATATTGCATCTTAAGCTTTGTTTAGGAATCCAAATTGCTATCCAAAGTAGGTATGCCAATCATGTGAGATTTGTAGTATTACTTTGTTGTGCAACTTGTGTCAGACTTGCAAAGGAAATGCTATTTTGATTTGCACCTTCTGGTTACTAGTGAGGTTTTGCATTTTTTTAATACATTGTCTCCTCAAGTGTATTCTTCCATGAATTGCTGATTAATGCCCTATGCCCATCTTTCTGTGGGCCAAGCACTGATTGAGGCCCCTGGGATATACTCTTGAACAAAACCAAGAGCACTGCTCCATTAGAGCTTACATTCAAGGAAGAGAAAACTGGTAATAAACAATAAGCAGAAAAACAAGTATATTCTGTAGCATGATATGTGATAAGTGATTTTGGGGGAAAAAAAAGTGGAACAGGTAAAGTTAATGGAATCAGGAATGCAGGATAGGCAAAACAGTTGATCGCAGTAAAGAGTGGTCAAGGTAGACCTCCTGGAGAAGGCAAGATTTGAGTCAAAGTGAGAGTTCAGGAACAGCAAGAGGCTAGTGGGTCAGGAGCAAAGAGAAGGGAAGAGCTACAGAGTTGAAAGCAGAAAAGCAGAGGGTTGTTACCTAGGGCCTCCTGAGCCGTTGTAAAGCCCTGGCTTTTAGCTGAATGAAACAGGGATCCACTGAAGGACTTTGCACAGAGGAGTGTGATGTGATCAGCCTTGTCATAAAGGAACCATTCACAATAAATTCTCAAATGCTTACATACTATGTATAGTTTCTACATAAAGAGCAACTTGGCTAAATCTCCCCTTCCTGTGGGAACATTCTGATTATAGATCAGCTAAGACTGGGAAATGTTGAAATGGATTGCTCTTGTGCTTAAAGGAACAGCTAAGGTTTAGGGACTCAGATAAGCAGGGTGCGTTTCATGAGTTTTACATGTTTCCTCTGGAAGGCCTGGGCTGTTGCCTTTGACTTCTGTCCCTTAGCTTACCCACTTGCCACTCGGGAGTAAAGCTGCTCATTGCTACTGTTGCCCGCTCTATGCCAGGCCCTGGACCAGCTGTTGTTTAAATGTTATCCCTAATACCTGACACCACAACGTGTGGAAAGTATTGTCATCGTCATTTGGGGAAGCTAAAATAGAATTAAATCTGTCCAACTGAAAGACCCCAATTGCTTTATTATACTATTGGGTCCACCATGTAAGGTAGGGCTGGAGAATTTCTCTTAACTAGATGGCAATGAGGATTAAAACAAGATGGCACTGAATAGTACATAAAACCACGTTAAGATTTTTTTTTTTTATTTAAGTTTGCTGATTTTGAGAGAGACACAGAGCAAGCAAGGAAGGGACAAAGAGAGATGGAGAGAGAGAATCCCAAGCAGGCTCTGCACTGTCAGCGCCAAGCCCCAAAGTGGCCCAATCTCATGAAATGTGAGATCATGACCTGAGCCGAAATCAAGAGTCAGACGCTTAATGACTGAACCACCCAGGTGCTCCCAGCCATGATAAGATTTTAAAAATTATTTTAATGCTGGGGCACCCGAATGGCTCAGTCAGTTAAATGTCTGACTTTGGCTTAGGTCACGATCTCACAGTTCGTGAGTTTGAGACCCACATCGGGCTCTGTGCTGATAGCTCGGAACCTGGAACCTGCTTCGGATTCTGTCTCTCTCTCTGTCCCTCCCCTGCTCACTGTCTCTCTCTCTCTCAAAAATAAATAAATGTTAAAAAAATTTAAAAAATTATTCTAATGTACATAACTTCGGAAGTATTCAGCTTCTATCTTTGAAGCTGACATATAACAAGAGCTGTTTTTTTTTCTCTTTTCCTGTTCGTTTTGGCCCTTGAAAAGAAACAATTTATGCAATGAATTTTCAGTCTCTAGGAAGATTTATCCTCGTTCTCTAGACAAGTGTAGTTTCAGTCAAATATGCTAATCTGATATGCTAACGTATTATCAAAACCCAGAGCAAGTGACTGGTTCAAAGTGTTCTAACAGATTTAAAATTTTGAAAGAGAAAAAATGTCTACCCCAGTGGACTGTAATCACAAATTTTCCTCTACCTCAGTGAGAACACTCTGTAGGGTGATGGGTCTATTGTCTTCAAGTATATTTGTCAATTCTTGTGCTTCATGTGCTGGTAACACACACAGTCCCAGCCCCAAATGAGTTCTATCCGTTTGCAAATTAAAGCAGCACTTACGTCTCCAATTCAGGAATTTTCAAAGGCAGCCTTAGCCAAGGGATGCTTATGTTATTTTTTACATAACTATGTAAAGACCAAATAGTGAGTCTTTTTTCTTTTTCTTCCTCTGAGCCTAGAAGTCTATGGTAATACATGTTGCCTTTAAGTACACTTTATTTTTTAAACTAACTTGAAGATAGGACAGAATAAATTATTTCGGTGTTCGATTGTAATAAGTTGCTAGGCATATCATCATTTACTGCAAATAAATGTTCACGTCTGAACTAGGGAACCTTGTGGATGTGAACTCAACTGCCCCATCGCTAAATGGTGATGGGAAGTGATACTACTCACTGCCAGGTTTACCTTCCAGCTTTGTCTGGAAGAACTCTTTCAAGTTCACCTCAGTTGGATGGATTTGGAATCTGGAGACGAAGGCGGTATGCATGCGTGTGACTGTGTTCTGTTGAAATAAACATTTTCTCCTTGCAGATAGATCACTATAACAACCAAAAACAAGGCAAAACAAAGTATACAAAACAAAGTTTGTTTAAAATTAGATTTGATTAGGGGTGCCTAGGTGGCTCAGTCGGTTGAACTTGAACGTCCGGCTCTTGATTTCGGCTCAGGTCACAGTCTCACGGTTTGTGAGTTTGAGCTCCACATCAGGCTCTGTGCTGACAGTGCAGAGCCTGCTTAGGATTCTCTCTTCCTCTCTCTCTCTGTCCCTACCCCACTTGTTCGCTCTCTCTCTCTCTCTCTCAAAATAAATTTAAAAATTGCATTTGAATATTCATTTTGAAAAATCTACCCCTATAAATCCATATACTAAAAAAAAAAGAAACCAGAAGATAAAAATGGTGTCCCAGTACATTTCCCCATGGCATGGACACAGCTTGAGGAAAAAAAAAACATAGTGACCTTCATTACTTCTCTAGAAAAAAATTTGCCTCTTCAGGAATTGCCTCTGTTTGCTAGGTTGTTCTCACTAAATTTCCCTTTGTCACATAGGAAATTTAACTGGAAATAATAGTGGCCTGTCTTCCCTTGACAGCATTTCCATATACGCATTTAAAAGACAAGGTTACTATGCAAAGCAGTCTGGTAAATTCTTTCCTTGCAAGGGCAAAACACTAGTTTACTCGTTCAAGATGATAAAGAGTTAAGACCAGAGTTCCTAACACGAAATTATCCCATGGCACCCCCTCCCCCCTTTGCTTGATGAAAACATGCTCATGTGAAGTGAATTTTGAAACCGAATCCGCTGAACACACTCTGCATTCGGTGCCAGATTTGTACTGTGACATTCAGACTTCTGCCATGGCTGTTGCAATGTAAATAGGAAATTCTAAATGTGATTTGAATTGCCCTTTGGGGAGTTTTGCACTGAGAGACGGTACATTTCCAAGGTAGCCAATGCTTAATACGGAGCAAGCCCAGTGGTTGGGTTGGAGACTTTTCTGCTTCAGAGCTCAAGTTGACAGGAAACTCTGCATGCCTTCCACAGGACCGAGGGAATTGGGTGGTTGACACAGCCATCTATAGTTTGGAAATAGTTTCTCTTGTTAGAAATGTTTTAGATTAGCCCATGAAAATAAGCCCCTTTATTATTCACATACGGTGATTCAGTTTTGAGGTGACAGCTGCCTACATAGATCCCACTTTAGAGATTGGCATACGCAATGATTGGTTTTTAATTAGTAACAAGCTTTTGCAGTTAATTAGAAGTCAGCCTTTCCTGTAACTGAGGCATCTATGCTAGCAAATATATTTTATCAGCAGACGGACACGCTCAGACTTTTCCCATGACATGCCACTAAGTAGGCAGGTTTCTGTTGCACACAGAAAATGCATCATAAATTAGAATTTTATCAGAGGATGTTTCCAGAATTGCTAAAGTGAGAGTTGAATTCAAGGGTATTGAATTTTATGTGTTTTGTGATAATACCTGATATAAAATTTTACTTGAGTTTACCCATAAATGAATTACGACGTTGAGATTTCTTTAGAATGGGATTGTTAAGAGAGATGCATTGTTGCAATTCTCCACTAGAGGGCCTTGGCTCCCTCTTTCCTGTGTGGGGTTTGGGCCAGGGCTCAAAAGAAAAAAAAAAGGTGAATGTTACAGTGTTATTATTTTTCTCTCAAATTCATTGTTTTATATATCATGTATATGATAAATATATGAAAATTAAAAATATTTTTTTAAATAACAGTGCAGAAGTATGTAGAGTTTGAAAAGCTTCACTGAACTCATCCCTCAGGGTTTTTTTTTTCTTTGTTTTTGTTGTTGTTTTTACACAAGTATATTTGTGACAAACATTATTTTTGTGTCTTGCTTACTTGTTTATTTATTAAACTAGATATTTTAGGCATCTTTTCCTACCAGTTGACACATATCTGACTTTTCTTCCCTATGGCTTCAGAATATTCCTTTGTAGACCTCTAAAATGATTTGTTTACTAAATCCCATAAAAATGGACATTCAGATTGTTTTCACTTTTTTTTCCTATTTAAAAAAATGCTGTGGTGAGCATTCTTGCATTTTTATTTTTTATTTTTATTTTTTTTTTACCCACAGATCTGGGAGTTCCTCTGTAAGCTAAACCTCCTAGCTGCATAATTGCAGGGTTTATTTACTTAAAACCTTTTTAAAAAATTTCTTTTAGTGTTTATTTTTGAGAGAGAGAGAGCAAGAGAGAGAACATGAGCAGGGAAGGCAGAGAGAGAGGGAAACACAAAATCCAAAGCAGGCTCCAGCTCTGAGCTGTCAGCGCTGAGCCTGACGTGGGGCTCGAACCCACAAACTGTGAGATCATGACCTGAGCCCAAGTCGGAAGCTTAGCCTACTGAGCCACCCAGCTGTCCCAATTATTTAGTTAAAACCTTAATAGATGTTGCAAGTGGTGTCTATCTCCAAAACCGACAACAACCACAACAAAACTGTCACTGATTTATATTCACCCTGTGTATGAAGATGGCTTTTGGCCCTAACACTGGCAAACGGTGGGTATGTCAAACCTTATAACCTTTGCCAGTCTGTCAAAGGAAAAGTAGTATCTTGACAGTAGTTTTAAAAATGTTTAGGTTTATGATAACTTCAGTGAATTAAATTGACAATTGAAAAAAAAAAAACATTTGTGGAAATTGTTACACAGATTTTTAT
Source organism: Neofelis nebulosa (assembly GCF_028018385.1). Classification (NCBI taxonomy): domain Eukaryota; kingdom Metazoa; phylum Chordata; class Mammalia; order Carnivora; family Felidae; genus Neofelis; species Neofelis nebulosa. The sequence continues at coordinate 62,066,646 of NC_080786.1, forward strand.
CAGAAGATGACAGCAGAATGACCAGTTGTTAATAGTTACAGAAAAAAATGGTTTCCATAAACCAAAAACTGGTGATAATAACACTACTGCTGTATCTAAATAAATATTTCGCATTTTCCACAATACTTCAATATCATTTGGAAAAATCTTGTTAGAAAATTCTGTAAAATTTGGGGCACCTGGGTGGCTCAGTCGGTTAAGCATCTGACTTCGGCTCAGGTCACGATCTCACAGTCCGTGGGTTTGAGCCCTGCGTCAGGCTCTGTGCTGACGGCACAGAGCCTGGAGCCTGCTTCGGATTCTGTGTCTCCCTCTCTCTCTGCCCCTCCCCTGCTTGTGCTCTGTCTCACTCTGTTTCTGTCTCTGTCTCTGTCTCTCTCTCTCAAAAATAAATAAATAAATAAATAAATAAACAAACAAACAAACATTAAGGAAATAAAGACAAAGAAAATTCTGTAAAATAAAGTAGGCAGACATGAGAGATGAGAAGGAATAGAGGAGAGATGAATACATAGGAATGAATTCGTGAACAGTGTTCTTTCTGCTTTATCACTGTTATGATCTCCAGGTTAAAGAACTTCAGCGAGGGGCGCCTGGGTGGCACAGTCGGTTAAGCGTCCGACTTCAGCCAGGTCACGATCTCGCGGTCCGTGAGTTCGAGCCCCGCGTCAGGCTCTGGGCTGATGGCTCGGAGCCTGGAGCCTGTTTCCGATTCTGTGTCTCCCTCTCTCTCTGCCCCTCCCCCGTTCATGCTCTGTCTCTCTCTGTCCCAAAAATAAATAAAAAACATTAAAAAAATAAAAAAAAAAGAAAAAAAAAAAGAAAAAAAAAAACAGAAAAAAAAAAAAAAAGAACTTCAGCGAGAAATCTTGAAGTTTCTCAGCTTGTTTCTCTCCCTGTTCCTTAGAGACTATCTAGCATAATTTGCCCATTCTTTTCTCTTCATTTTAAACTGCAACACCTCCCTTTCCTCTTGTTTTTTAGCAAAGAACAAAAATGCCCAGAATTGAAATGTCAAGTATTTTTGCCCTAACAAAATATTTTTATTACTAGGTTAAATATACACCCAAGTATCAGATTGAAAATAATTGCAACAAAAGTTGGCCAGTTTGTTGTACCAGTTTTGTTCATTTTCCACCGACAGAAAACTGGTTCTTTTGGTGATAGCCATATATATCTTCCATGACCCAAAAATATCCCCTCCAGGGACAAGCCCACCTTGGAAAATTGCAAAGCAGGCAAGGCTTGTCTACTTCCCTTCCCCTCCCCCTGCCATATTTTCCCCATCTGAGTACTTTCGGTCTTCCACCCTCCACCTAGCTGTGTTTAGCTTTGTCCCAGTAATCTACACAGGAAGGGAGAGATTCTGAACTTCAGTGTTAGTTGAATATGTCTTCCAGGGTGTGGAGGGTGCATATAAATAGAGAACATTCAGAGACTCAAAGGAGAGTTTCTCTCAAAGGGATAATTTAGGGAATAGTGGGCGGGAGATGTATTTTCAAGCATAGAACACTTTATACGTGGTTTCTGGGCCTACTTATATGGAGCATCTTTGGCTCTGTGTAAATATGAAATTTCAGATGTAGGAAAAAAAATGGCAAGGAACCATTAGGTGCACTAGGAGTATCGCTGTTTCTTTCGATTTAGTGGTTTGCTCTATTTGTGTGTGTGTGTGTGTGTGTGTGCGCGCGCGTGTGGTTTGGTTTAGTTTTGGTTAGCCAGTCTTCAAGCTTTAGAATAGAATGTTTTTAAACCCAAATTTCAGCTTTACTGGGGATGGGATTTTGTTGGACTCTGGCTGGTACTAATTGAGGAAACAGCTCCCTCCTGTTTCCTACTCCAACCAAGAAGAATCAGATGACTTAAGTATCTCTATAATTTCTTATTTTGACGTCTCTAAATTCTTACAGTCTTATGTATTCCATTTTTAGTTATTAACTAATATATTTGAAATAAAGTTGGTGAAATGGGGCAGAATTGTTTTTGTTAGCTGCCAATTTATAAACTTGAAAAAATACTGTGTTGTTAGAAAAGAAAAATACATATGAATCAGGATAAATGAATTAGTTATGTGCATGGATATGGCTTTTTGTGTGTGAGAGAAATGAGTTAAATATATGGGATGAATTCCCATAAATATATGGGAGTGTTAATGTTATTTTAAGAAATAATAATTTAATAAAAACACATTTATACAAACCAGAAAGGAAAGGGAATTATATACATAAACTTGAATTTATTTCTGCCTTCTGCTGTAACTTTCTGTGTTGAAAATGTGATTTTGGATTATAAAATTCCAGGTGTGTAGTAATTTCTTATCAGTTGTGTATAATAACCTTTGACATGAATATTTTGAAATTGTTGTATATTCTCCATAACAGACATTGTGCATAAAATTTCCCATGCTCTGTATTAGACAGGTAAGAAATAATTTGACAGAGGGTCAAACACTGTTCAATATAATTGGGGAAACTATTTTTAAAATATGAAGATGTTTTCTAGTGGTTGAAAAGTTTATGTCCAGATGCCTAGAAACAGTGTTGGTTCATTTACCAGGCACTGGAGCAGTACAGAGAAGCAGAAGCTATGTGGGAAAGAGAGAAAGAAAAATAAAAAGTGAGAGAGAGAGGTAGAGAGTAAGAGGAAGGAATGATGGAAGGCAGGAAGGCAGGAAGGGAGGGAGGGAGGGAGGGAGGGAAGGAAGGAAGGAAGGAAGGAAGGAAGGAAGGAAGGAAGGAAGGAAGGAAGGGAAGGAAAGAAGGGAGAGAGTAAAGTTGATTTGTTATTGGTCATTTTCAGCTTGTCCACATGGACATTTTAGGGTTGCATTGTCACCTCATGTGTTACACATCAGTCTATCTCAGAGACCTCCTGATGCCTCCTTGATTGGATGGGGCCAAAGGAAACTATGGAAGTAGACAGAGCAATTCTACCACATACGCCATACCCCTTGGAGCATCACACTTGGACCTTTTAACCTTTCTTTTTTTTTTTTTTTCTATTTTCTTTTCTTTTTTGTCAAATAGATTCCAACAATTTAAAATGAATAAAATTCTGGGCGCCTGACTAGCTCAGTCGGTTAAGCTTCTGATTCTTGGTTTTGGCTCAGGTCATGATCTGGCAGTTGTGTGGGTTCAAGCCCCACATGGGGGCTGGCAGCGTGAAGCCTGCTTGGGATTCTCTCTCTCCTTCTCTTCTGCCCCTCCCCTACTTGCACTCTCTCTTTCTCTTTCTCAAAATAAATAAGTAAACTTAAAAAATAAAAATAAAAAAATAAAATGAATAAAATTCTAGTTAATGAACATATACCCAAATGTGTTTCTTATACTTTAGTGTTGAGTCGTGAAAGTAGCTACTTTCAAAACATTAAATTGTGATTATGGAAAAGAAGCTGTACATTTCCAGTCCTTGAAGATGGTATAACCTCAATTCCCAAACACAAACGCAGGTGATGAACTCAATTAATTCAAGAGGAAAAGAATCAGACCAGTTAGTGTAGGCAAAATAACCAGGTGAGTTATTGAATGTTTCATGTTTCAACCAGCCCTTTTGACAGCAGGTTGATTAGGTGACAGGAAGAAGTACAGGAATTTTGTATCCTTGTGTGAGTATGTGTCCTGCCAGTATTTTAGCTTCGTACCCATGCTGTTAGCATCCACAGGTGCACATGTATGCCACTTTCTATTAAGTTGCATTCTCCAGAGACCCAAAGATACGCTTATATGTTTCTAAATAACTAGCTTGTGCCAATGTTGAAAACCTTCAGATTTCACAAGAGCTTACACTTTGGCAAACTATTAAAAGGAAAAATATCTCTAGCGCTTCTGGGATGTATCATCTTTTGTTGGAAACACTGAATCACCGAGCATTCTGGGTAGAATCCTCTGAAGAACTTATGTGCTGTTTGTGTAGAAAAGTGCTTTTTTTTTCTAGAACAGTTTTCGAAAAGATTTTGTTTTGCAAAATAGGTACCTTTATAGAGATATCAAAAGCAATTGAATTGTCACACATTTCTAGACTGTTATACAGAGTTCTCTCCCCTCCCAGATCCAAAGCAGAAAGTAAATGATAAAGATAAACTTCTAAAATATTAGGATTGGCGCTATCTCATTAATATTAGACATCTTCAACATTTAGTTTTAATTTAGCTTGGCTTTAAAAACTGGGTACTATAAGCATTAAAAATTATATATTCATGTTATTTGTGACCTCTAGTTTCTAGTTAAAACTCACTGGAAAAAGCAGAGTTAGTGTCATATACCAAAAACAATAATGATCTGTTATTATTTGAACTTCCAAGTCTTCCTTTTCCTCAGTTGTGGACACACACTGCCTCAACTCAGGTCAACCAACATTTAATAAAATTGCAGTCTGACTTGTGACATGATGAGATTTACCATGCTCATAAAATTCTTACTTGATGGTCATGTTTGGCCTGGCCTTAGCTCTTGCCTCACCTCCCTACACCTCCTTCACTTACCAAAATTGTCTTTTCGGGAACAAATTCTTTCCCCCTTGTCTCCCTGTGGCAGCCTTTTTCACTCCCTCTCTCTACTCCTGCCTTGCACTAAATCCTACAAGTAAACCCATTAAAACCATATCATCCATTAATTTGATTTGGCTGCAGCAAGGAAATTAAGACAACATTATCCATGTTACTGGATAGTCCCCGTTTGTGGTCTCAATCATAACCTTAGAAAAACTTCATTCCCAGGAACCGTGCAGTTAGCAAGCTCTCGGAATTACCCTACTTATCCATCAAACTACTTGAAACCATGGCAAAGTTTGTTCCTCCATATTTTATTAAACTCAATTAAGTAATGGGGTATTTTGTCATCGGTCCCAACTTCACCTTCCAAGGAAAACCCACGGCACTTTACAGTTCCTAAGATGCCAACCATTTATTTCTTTGTGGTGTTGAGGGTAATTTGATTTATGTCTTGCTCTAGTTAAGATGCCCATGTTTTCAAACAGTTTTGACTTGGAGTTAGAGGCTAAGGTCAAGTTAACAATGGTAATCTGTCTCTCTGTTTGCAAACAATGAATCACCATTTGGATTTTAAGACTATGGTAAGCTTTCGCTTGGCAGCTCGGTTCAAAGGTTGTCAGGAAAATGTATGAAAGTGGCCTGTGCCTGGAACCTCTGGTCATAGATGTCAAGGATTTTCTAACAAGGCCACCAATATAGTTGTGAATAATTGGTCAGAAGGAGGAGTGGTTAAAGAAGCATTAGTCCCATGCCCTGTTTAGACTGGATTGATTTGATCTAGACTTAATAATATTAAAAGCTCTTCTAGTCATTCCCAGGGCACGAATGAAAATGCTTTCAAATTATTAAGAAGGAATGTGGCTTATTCAGGACAATATGTAAGGACAGAGTGATACAAGGAAGTAGTTCATTTCAGTCCTTTACTTTGGATCAAATAAACTGCCATTAGGAAGAGAAAGAGCTTCACAGAGAGTTGCAATATTTTATTACGAATTGAATTGGAGTTTGTTTTGGAGAGTTGGCAGTTAACATAGTTGAAGTTGAGATGAAAATTCACAAAAGTTAGGGGCCAATTTTCTTCAAACGTCTTGTTGTTCTTATTCATCAGGAATTCAGACAAAATGATGACTTTGAAATAAAGAAAACTCTGAGATCTGATCAACTTTTAGTTTTTTCTAAGTAAGCTAAGTGGCTGCCACATAGTAAACATTGAATTAATACTGCAAATTGGGTGCATGAAAATGTTAGTAGAAATTTATGAGTGAGTATTGGTATCTGTCTGTAAAATACTGGTGTTAAGAAAAGGAATTTTTTTTCACGAGCCATGACCTAAAAGCAATGATTTTATGATTTGAACTGACAAGAATGTAGTTACTCTACTACAGTTATTTCATTTTATTTTATCATCCAAAGTAGCATTAACTGCTTCCCTTACGTTTCTGTTTTTGAAGCTTTATTTTTTCTATAGTGATAAAAGGGGACTAATATTCGGGAAAGCCACGTAGACGTCTGTTTGTCAGGTCAGGGTTTGAGCTGATCACTGATGCAGAAGTTTCATTACTATATTTGAGTATCATTTGTTTTTGTTCATTGGCCTTAATTATGATATGAAGAGAATTTTCACTGGGGATTCATTTTACACGGATTCCCAAAATTAACCCTCTAAGATAATAGTCAAAAAGGAATTGTCTCGGGGCGCCTGGGTGGCGCACTTGGTTAAGCGTCCGACTTCAGCCAGGTCACGATCTCGCGGTCCGTGAGTTCGAGCCCCGCGTCAGGCTCTGGGCTGATGGCTCGGAGCCTGGAGCCTGTTTCCGATTCTGTGTCTCCCTCTCTCTCTGCCCCTCCCCCGTTCATGCTCTGTCTCTCTCTGTCCCAAAAATAAAAAAATAAAAAAATAAAAAAACGTTGAAAAAAAAAAAAAAAAAAGGAATTGTCTCTCTTCTGGTAGCAAATCTGAAGAAAAAAAAAAAAAAAAGGAAATAATTACTATTAATTATGCTGCCCCTGGATTCTACAAACTTTCTCTTGTATACGCACTTAAGGGGGTATTAACACACGTGAGTGGAAGCATGAACACTCAAGTATTTTGGATTCCAGGGTTTCCTGCTTACTATGTCAGTGCCCCCTCTTTGTCCAATCACCATAGCGCTCATCATCCACTGTGAGTTCTAAGTGGCTAATACTAACACCTTTCCTTACCCTTACAAAGGGAAATACTTACATCATGTATAATTGTTACAATCCACTAACTCCGTAATTGGACATGCATACCACGGATCTTGAGAAGAGTCATGATTGGTGACATCGCATCTCAAACTTAATATCTAATTGTTTCATAGAGGAACAGAAAATTATAGGATCTGATCTTTCTTGTAAGTTACTATGGTTTTGAATATAGCATAGCCAGTTTATATACCTGCATGCTAAAATAGAATGTACTAGATTTCCATCATTTGAGATGTTTTACTGACCACTTTAATAATAACAATTACTTGAAATTTAAAACTAAATAGAGCTATGGAAGTGACAAAATACAATATGAACTTCAGAGAGGAGATGACTTTCTCAGAGCCACATGGGTAGGAATTGGTAACTCCCAGTGCTCAGTCCAGATTTTTCTCACTATACTATCCTGATTCTGTGAAATGAGGTCATAGGACCTTCTGTAAGAACCCATACATCAGTAGTACATGTTCATATTACCCTGTTAATGCAGTAACTCCTGGGAAGAAGAATAATGTCATGTTTAAGAGAATGATACTGAATTATCAATGCTAACTCGGGCTGTGCAAGCTTTGGGTAAATGACTTCACCTTAGCTTCCTTAGTTTTCTCGACAAAATGAAAATAACGATAGTTGTTTCCTCACATTGTTTCAGTCATTAAAGGAGATGATACAGGTGGAGGACTTAGAGCAGGTCTGGCACATTTTAGGTACTCAGAAAATGTCAGCTCTTTAAACATGACCCTTTCCTCAGGCCTCCACGACACTCATTTCTCATAGTTGCTATCTGGTGATTCTTACCTTCTCCTATTTCTACAAACTTCTTTCTCTTTTTCAGCTTGAGTTTCTGCATTCTGAACATCCACTGGAGGTTGGAGTCTCCGAACAACAATCCACAATTGTAACTGTGCTGTTTATTTTCACCTTTTAGTAGCAGAAGAAAACACATGAGAAAATTGAAAACCAGGCATGAAAAAATTAACTCTTGGTTTTTGGAATTGATTTATTTCTTCTGTGGGTCTTAACATAATCCACCAGCATTGAATTGAAATGTTGAAGTTCTAGAATTGTGATTTATTGTTTGGCTTTTATCTGGAGCACTGATGAAGACGAAATGTTGTTGCTAGCTATTAATTAATGTGATCCACACATCTGGTAGATGGCAACCACCGAGTTCCATGAAAGGGCGGCAACCACCATCAATGTCCTGGTGGGATACCCTGTTGCCAGTGGTATATAAGGTGTCCATTCCAACAAGGAACATCATCACTTTGACTTCAAACTGAAATACTCTGAATGTGTCCTTAGGGAGTGTGCTCCATATGAGCATATACTCAGAAAGCAAGCCTAAAAGAAATGAACTGGGTGGAACTTGCTTCCAGGACCTATCCCAGTCCCATTGTCTTACGATCATCTCTCTCTTCTGATCCACATGCTCATGCTGCTTTCCAGTCTGGAGCCCCTGGTGTATCCAGTCTACAGCTCTTGCAATGCCACTGCCCTGGCAGCCTGCCCTCTCCAGCCAGTACTGTGATTGCCAAGGTAAGCTGAAAAGGCCTGTTATCAAAGGTGTAAGAATGGCTGTATGCTGATTCAGATTTGCTTATCTGCTGTGGCCTTCTCAAGTCAATGTCTTCATATTTTTTAACCCATTTGTAATTGGAATGTGAGAATATTAGGCCATTCTGGAAGAGAGACACCACATGGCAAAAACAAACAAACAACAAACAATAAAAGAAATGTTTACAAACAGAGCCTTCTCTCTGGTCTCTTAAACAATCTGTCATCCAGTACTATCCTCCTCAAATAAATAAATAAATAAATAAATAAATAAAATCTTTTTTCCCCCTCATCTCCATTCTTTTTGCAGATCTCTAATTCAGATTCTTTTTTTTTTTTAATTTTATTTATTTTTGAGAGAGAGAGCGCGCGAGAAAGGTGGGAGGGGCAGGGCAAGAGAGGGAGACAGAGAGTCCAAAGCAGGCTCTGCAATGTCAGTGCAAAGCCTGATATGGGGCTCAAAACCACAAACCCATGAACCGTGAGATCAAGTCGTGAGCCGAGGTCAGCCATTCAAACAACTGTGCCACCCAGGCACCCCTCTAATTCATATTCTTGTCTCTCAGGATGCCTTCAGTGGCCCCCAATTGGGCTCCCATTCTCTAATCCAATATGCACACTGTCAACAGTCTAATCATGATGTTTCTGTGGTCATCTATGAGCACCAGATTGAGCCTTCAATGTGATATTAAAAAAACACTTTTAAGGGCCAACACAAATCTTTGACATCATACTTGTTCCTAAACCCTGCCCTCTAGCCATGAAGCAAAGGTACCAATCACTTTTAATAAAAGACTTTATTCATTCATTCTCTTCTAAGAAATTTCTATTCATTCTTTTAGGCCGAATTCTAACGCCACCTCTCTGAGGACACACTGATTCCCTCATGATAGGGTTAAGCTATTTTCTTTCAGATGCTTTAGGCTTTTTTTAAACATGTTTGGAGCACTTGCCAAATTATTCTGTATCAATTTTTCACATCTTCCTAAATTAGTCTGTTGGGTTCTTGAAAATAGATACTAGTCTTGTTTAATTTTATATCATCATTACCAAGCACAGGGCCCTGTAAATAATTGTAAATGTTGAATATTTTTTTAAATAAGCCAATGAATATATAAACATGCCACATGGGGATCCAGTGTTCTCCTTTTGGGTAGGCTCAGCCTTTTACACAGTTACGTATATTGGGCTAGAGAAGCTTTCCCTCCTTCCATCCTTCCTTCCTTCCTTCCTTCCTTCCTTCCTTCCTTCCTTTCCTCCTTCTTTCTTTTATTCATCAAGAATTTACTGAGTACCTTCTAGGTTCTTGGTTTATGTGAGATGTGAGGTACATTGAAAATAATAAAACATTGCCTCTGCCCTAGAGGCACTCTCAATTTAGTGTGAAGGAAAAATAGTAAAGTAATAATATAATTTGGGACCCAGTGCCTTAATAGGAATCCCCTTCATGCTTGTAATTGGGCTCTGGAAATGTCCTCTGCTCTCTGAAGACCAGCATTTGAGATGAGCCTTCAGTAAAAATGATCACCTCCATATTGTGCCCTGACACATTAGCATGTGCAGAAGCTATTGGTAAAACTTCCTCCGAGTGTCTCTCAAATAGCTCCTGGGGAATGATATGTGATGTAGAAAATGAAAAGAGCATCGATCTGAGGGTCGGGACCTCTCAGTTCTGGTTTTAGTCCTGCCGCCAAACAGCTATGACCTTGGGCAAATGATTCAATGTATTGGATACCTTATTTGTAAATTGAGGGTGTGGCTCTAAATTCTCCTTCAATGGCTCTTTGCCAGGATCCTAGAATTTCAGAAATATACGTACCTAGTCCTCACCAAACAGTCACTGAACTAGAATCAAACCTTACAGAATGAGGCCAGTCTATGTTTATTTAGCAGAAACCTTCCTGGTGATTCTGAGAGCCTCTGACCTGAGCTGTGTCTCCTCTCAATATCTTGATAAGCTGAAGTCTGAGGCCCTCTGTCTGGCAGTCCCCAGTCTGAGACAGGAGACTCTAGGCCCACTCCAGTCTTTCTCCTCTCACAAGTCTGTGAGAACAAGGAACATTGTTTCAAGAAACAATCAGATCAGTAGCTGACATCATAGGTCTTCCTGAAAGAGAGGAAAGAGATGCAGGACAGAGATAAGACCAAAAAAAAAAAAAATCCCCAAATGCTTGTGGGACCCTGGTAATCACAGCCATCACCAAGACTCTCCCTGGCTTCTTGAACTTTAAGATGGACCCAGTCATTCTGATGCCCTTACTCCCATATGTTTATTCTCTGACTAAGGCACAAAGATTCGGGTGAGCTAATGCATCAGCCCATGAAAAATGAACAATTAAAACAATGAAGTTGTCAGTTCTTTTACCGGATTGCAAATAAATAACCTGCCTGTCAGACTGGCTGCTCTGCTGGACCATTAGTTTAATACAAAGACATCCTGAGGAACGGGTACATGACAGCTGATCTATCACCAGGCCTTTGATAAAGACCTGAGCAAAATATGCTGTGATAAGCCATCGAAGGTCAATCCCAATTTGTGAGAAATGAAGTATTAGATGAAATTTGAAGACACTTCTTTCCCCATCATGAGAGCCATCGGCTGTTCTTTCTTTTTCAACTAGCGGGATGGTGGATATTTGTTTCGACGATATAAAACACTTTTCTGCTTATGCTTGTGTAACTTGTCGGGGACACTGTGCTGGCGTAAATGACCTTGGAGTTTGTAACTGTCACGGTGGAGAGACTGTGATCTTGCGACTGCACAACATATCTATTTGCCAGGCTAGGCAGGGTCTTCCCACAAGAAGTTACTCTGTGTCATGCCAAATGCTAAGGCAGTCAAGAATGTCCAAACAAAAAGTCAGTTCATTGCATTTGCTTATATGTATGCTTGAATTCTATATGCCACCTCATAAACTGTTTGCCAGCCAGATACGTTGTTCACAGAAAATATTTATATAAGGTCGTAGATGGAATAATGAAATGAAGACAAACTCATTAAATTCTCTAGTTGATATCTCATTTATCTTTAAATTTAGTGGGAAAAGTAAAGATAGGAATCACCTTTCAGAAGTCACCTTGAAGAAGTTCTTATTTCTTTTCAAAAAAAAAATTTTTTTAATGTTTATTTATTTTTGAGAAAGAGACAGATCACAAGTGGGGGAGGGGCAGAGAGAGAGGGAGACACAGAATCTGAAGCAGGGTCCAGGCTCTGAGCTGTCAGCACACAGCCCGGCATGGGGCTCGAACCCACAAACTGTGAGATCATGACCTGAGCCGAATTGGATGCTTAACCAACTGAGCCACTCAGTCACCCCAAGAAGTTGTTATTTCTTAGAAGCAAAAAGCACTATTAGAAAGTTTACCGTGTAGTAAAATTATGTGAGGTGTAGTGTTTATGAGGTGGTCAGAGTTAACCAACTTGTCTCTGTAATTGACTTTGCTCAACTAGAATCTTAGCAAAGCTGACTACTCAATTTTTAATAAAAATCAATCAAGTGTTTGGGAATACAACAAATAAAAATATGATTTTTCCCCTTCCAGAATCTTATATTCAGCTTACATCTTCATGATCAAAGTAATATAAATTCTACCTAACTAAAAAATAGTCACTGTTGATTCATTCTTATTCTTGAGTATATTCCTGGTTAATTTAAACAGTAGAGTGTAGCTTTAATATGGGAATCAGCTTAAATCTACATAAAAATCACCCCAGAGAGTTTTGTGGTCATTTGATTGCCCAGAATAATTTCAGCTAGGAAGAACTAAAATAGTTCTGACTGGTTTGACCAGTTCATCCAGTGTTCTGTATGGCTAATTAGTAAATAAGGTAAACAAGAAATTTGCAACATAAAATTTTCCAGGCTGATTTTCCTACCTAGTAAGTTAAACCACAATTTTGCCTGTTGAGCAGTTTTGCAACCTCTTCAGTGTTGTGTAGTACTGAGGTCCCTCTCTCTCTCTCTCTTTTTTTTTTTTTAAATATAATTTATTGACAAATTGGTCTCCATACAACACCCAGCGCTCATCCCAACAAGCGCCCTCCTCAATGCCCATCACCCACTTTCTCCTCTACCCCACCCCCTCATCAACCCTCAGTTTGCTCTCAGTATCCAAAGTCTCTTATGGTTTGCCTCACCCCCTCTGTAATTTCCACCCCCCCCCCTTTCCTTCCCTCATGGCCTTCACCTCCTAAGAAGAAGCTCTGAAAGAGTAGGAAATACCTTAGAACTCATCCTAAGGACACCATGGTTTTGTTCCTGGTTTTGCCACTTATTAGCCATGTCATTTGGCAAAATGATCTTATGTCTATTTATCTTATTATGAGCATAATAGCATCTGCTTAAAGGAGCATTTATATGTAAAAGCATAAAAACAAATACTGTTCCTTAGATGAGTGGGGGAGACCCCTAAAGTGGCTTATTTTTAAGCAGAGAAATAATGTTATTATACAAAGCACAAGAAAAGCAAGCAGTTCATGGTCTAGAAACCTCTGTATTTTATAGTTAGTCCATCATTTCTCTGAGTTTTAGCCCTTGAGAAGTCTCTACTTTCTGTTTCCCTGTAGATGTCTCTGGCACCCAAGCTGCTTCCCAGGTTACTTCTGGGTCCTGATCTTCAAAAAATCCCAAGTCACTTTCAATGTAACATTGTATGTATTAAAAGCTGTATTTGATAAAAGACCTGAGCAAAATATGCTGTCATAAGCCATCAAAGCTCAATCCCAATTTTTGAGAAACGAAGTATTAGATGAAATTTGAATACACCTCTTTCCCTATCATAAGAGCCATCGCGCTTCTTTCTTTTTCAACTAGTGGGATGGTGGATACTTGTTTCGACGATATAAAACACTTTTCTGCTTGTGCTTATTTAGCTTATCAGGAGCACTGTGCTGGCATAGATGGCCTTGGAGTTTGTAACTGTCACAGTGGAGAGACTGTGATTATATATACATATATATATATATATATACACACACATATATACATATATATACATATATATACATATATACATATATATACATATATATATACACACATATATACATATATATATATATTTAATAATTGGTGATAGTTTTCCCATATAAATGGTACATTGCTTTTAAAATATGATAATTTAATTTCTATAAAGAGTTGTGCATTAGGCTATTGTTAAAAACATGACCTTCTGTGATACCATGGTCTCTAAGGAATAAGTCAGAAGATACCTAAAATATTTGGAAATATAGAGATTGTGGTAGGTTGAATAATGACCCCTCAAAGATGTCCATGTTCAGGGTGCCTGGGTGACTCAGCCAGTTCAGTATCCGACTTCAGCTCAGGTCATGATGTCACTGTTCCCAAGTTCAAGCCCTGTGTCAGGCTCTGTGCTGACAGCTCAGAGCCTGGATCCTGTTTCAGATTCTGTCTCTCCCTCTCTCTGTCCCTCTGCCACTTTCCCACTCATGCTCTCTCTCTCTCTCTTTCAAAAATAAACATTAAATTTTTTTTTTAAATGTCCATGTTCTAATTCCTAGAATCTGCGAATATGTTATCTTACATCGCAAATGGGACTTCGAAGACATGATTAAGGATTTTGAGATGGATTATGTGGGTGTGTTCAATGTAATCACAAAGGTTCTCTTAAGAAGGAGGCAGGAAATCAGAGGAAAAAAGAAGAAGAAGCTAAGTTGCTGTCTAGGAAGATGGAGAAAGAGGTCACAAGGAATGGAGGTGGCTCCTAGAAGCCAGAAAAGGAAATAGATTCCGCCCCCCCTCAAGTCTCCCGAAGGAACACAGCCCTGTCATCACCTTGATTTTAGACTTCTGACCTCCAGAACTGTGAGATTATAAATTTATATTGTTTTGAACCACTTAACTTGTGATAATTTGTTACAGCAGCCATAAGGAACTGATACAGAATTGCTTAAAATAACATAGCCTAATATTGTCTAACATACACGCATGTCTAACATATAAGCATACCATTGCCATCATCATATTTAGGAATAGTATCAGTAACTCATATGTACCTGGGACTTTCCCTCTGGAAATTTTTCTCCTCCATAGTCTTTCTTCATTCCCCTTCCCTCTCCCACTACATATATTCTGTAGGGTTTCAGGTCTCAGTTAGTGATCTCTTCAAAGAGAACATCTGGAACTAAACACTAACACCCCCCTCCCCATGCCTGTCAGTCAAAGTGGAGTCCCTGATGTTATGCTTTCTCATAGCACCCTGAGCTCATATAATATTTTTGAATCATATGTTTATTTGGATGGTTATTTTATTGTATTTATCTCCCCACTATTGCAAGCTTGTTGGGTACAAGGATCATGTTTAGTTTTGCTCACTGTTGTGAACCTGACACATAGCAGATATCCAGAAAATATTTCTTGCTGAATGAGAATATTCCAGAATTTTGCCTGTCTTGTAAGATGGGTCAAAAGCATGCCCCATAATCCAGTCCATCTGGCATCACAAGGCAATAAACGAACACACCACATTCTCTTTCAGAGGATATGAGGCAGGCTTTACATGAACTTTGATTTCCTCGGAAGTCTTAGTCAAAGTCATTCTTTCACCAGGTGACAACGGATAGATATTTTTCACTATGCATGTGTAATCTAAGAAATGCAATATTTTTTTAAAAAAATTCTTTTGGGTAACATTCAGAATACTTTTTCTTGCTTTTATTTCCATCTTCATTTTATTGCTTTGCAATACAAATTGTAAATTCCTTCAGTGACATTTAAACGTCCATTTGCGACTGGCTTTAAGAACTTTAGGAGGTCAGTTTCTCATGAGTAGATAATTTATATCTTCTGCAATTTTGATTCCTCTGAAGTTCAAGAATCAAAGTTAAGGATGTGTCTGAGCTCTTCAGGTAGAGAAGTGATTCACATTTGTGAATGGTTTCATGAACCCTCAAAACATTGAACAAATAGTGAGACTATGGATAAATTTTATGTATATGTGTTTCAGAAAGTTTATGTCATGCAATTCTAATTTTTTTATTTTTTTTCCTTTTAGAAATAATTTTTCCTGAAAGGTACAAGTAAAGATGATTTTTAAATAGTAGGTAACTTTTTCATAATTAGTCTGAATGTATCTATCCAGTATTTGCCCAAATACAGCACTTCTGTTGAACAGTTGAACCTGATTTTAAGTATAAGGTTTTCAATGGAAATCAAACAAATTTTACTGAAGCGCTATGAGATTCCCATGTGTTACTATGTCCGCTAGACTACTACTCATAACATTCTGTGAGGTAGGTTTTGTTAACCCCATCATATAAAAGAGGGAATCGAGGTTCTTTGAGTTTTAACAACTTGTTTAAAGCCACAGATAAGGTCACTGGCACTGCTGGGCCTACCTGACTCAAAGTTCATGCCATTTCCTCTAGACCACCCAACCTTTAATGGATGCTTGCAGATCAGCACAATATTCCTAATGGCTCTCTCTCAGAGCAGACCAGTGTGAATGTCACTTTCCTCAGAACCCTAGGGCAGTGGGCCCCAAACCTCAAGATGGAAAATGGCTAAATACATTGGGGTACTAGAACTTACCACACAAATCCTGTTGTGTTCAGCACAGCCACTTGGGCTTCGCAGTATTATCAGTCTCCACAGAGCGTAGGGTCTTGCGCAGGGAGACCAAGCTTTATGCTCACGTGACCCTGTGGCAAAACAGGTCTTCTCAGCGATGGGAAGATTTTGTAATCACTGCAGCTCTTGGTTCTCAAATGATTAGAAGCCTCCAATGAAACATATTTTGATTTTTCTGATGATTTGTTAGCCTTTACACATTCGAAAACTTCCATTAGGGAGTTCCTTTCATCACGTCACGGTGGAATGTAAGTGACGCCCTCAACGTGTGTACTGACAAACAAGGTGAAGGAAGTGAGAGTATAAACATCCACACTCTCAGTCATGTCTGAAATGCCATGATCAGTTCGTCTTGCTTGGCCACTTATTAACAAGCAAAGTTAGTAAACTTTTCAGGCAGTAAAGCCAGATGTGCTTTCTGGCATACCAGGTAAATGCCTTATTGGTGTATGTTTGATCAGTGATTCTTAGATAAAAGAACAACAACAGAGCAACAACAAACTGCTTAAATAGCTGTTCGGATGCTGAATCAGATTCCACCTCTCTTGTTTGTATACATCCCACTTAAGAAAGGGAGGGGGGAAAATCCTCTTTTTTGATTAATTAGCCTGTGTTTCATTAGTCTTTTTTTTTTAATGTTTATTGATTTAGTTTGAGAGGGAGAGGCGGAGAGATAATACCACGCAGGCTCTGTGCTGTCAGCGCAGAGCCCTATGTGGAACTCGAACCCGCAAACCGCCAACGAACCACGAACTGACCTGAGCCAAAATAAGAATCAGAGACTTAACTAACTGAGCCACCTAGGCTTTATTTCGCCACCATTAGTCTTTATTTTTAATACTAAGCAAGCAACCAAAGGTCTTTAAAGTTAGTATTTCTACTATTGCTGTCATTTTTACTTAAAGAAATGGAAGATGAAATATTCTAAAAGATGATATGTGCTAAGAAAACAAGTGACACCGTACGCACACAGGACAGCCAACAAAAAACAGGGACAGCATGAACAAAATAGTCAATAATGTCTCCAATGTGAGAAGACTCTATTAAAACAGGTTCATTCTTTCATGATGCCAAATCTTTTAGATGATAAATAAAAAGGTTGATCCAGGGGGATGCCTGGGTGGCTTAGTTGGTTAAGCGTCCGACTCTTGGTTTCAGCTCAGGTCATGATCTCACAGTTCCTGAGTTCACGCCCCACATCGGGCTCTGTGCTGACAGTGAGGAACCTGCTTGAGATTCTCTCTCTCTCTCTCTCTCTCTCTCTCTCTCTCTCTCTCTCTCCTTCCCTCTCTCTCTGTCTCTCTCAGAATAAATCAATACATTTTTAAAAGGTGTATCCAGAAATTATTATTCAATTTTAGGTTCACAGGACATATTATAACCAAATTGTTTGACTTTTTTTTAACTGAATTTGTTTAAATTGTCATTAGACACAACCGTGAAACTTAAAGCCTCTATTTGACTCCATTTTATAAGCTGAAAAATACCCATAAACCTTTTTTATTTTCTTAACAAAATGGCATGATATTATTTAGAAGTTGGAGGGAAAGCTTTTACTGCTCGGCCTTAAAAAGAAAACAGCACAACCCAGCAGAGTAGCTGACAAGTGACACAAATACAGTACATGCTAATGTGCAGAGAGAAACAACCTTGAGAATTTAAACCGGCTGCACCAGAAAAAATATCTTTATCCAGATATGTGGTCCCTCATGAATTATACTATTATTTTAGTTGATTTTACCTGACATCACCCTATGATTTTCTTCAGTGACAAGAAAATTGCAGCTGGCCCTTGACAGTCGGTCACAAATTGACTGAACAAAACAAAATCAAACAGTGAAGTAATCCCCAAGTAAATTTAATGAAACCTAAATCCCAAAGGGCAGCGCACTTCTGTAGGCAATGGTCTTATTTAATAAATTTTTCCCTGCTTTCACTTTTAGAGCTATATTTACACAGACAAATTTAATTCATTGGGTTTACATTTCCTCTTTCCCTCAGTTTGTCCACCAGGCACATATGGGAAGGACTGTAAACAGGTATGTCAGTGTTCAGCTGAGAATGAAAAGTGTCACCCAGTCGCAGGGAGATATACCTGTCTTCCTGGCTACCATGGAAACCGCTGTCATCTCAGTAAGTGTGTTTTGCACTTTTGTTGCAATTTATCCAAGAGACACCAATAGGGTGGGTCATCAGTCAGAATGCCAAAGGGCAAATGTTAATTCAAGCTTCTAATTTATAGCAAGTCCTGTGAGAATGTTTATTGAAGTGGTTGAAATCATGCACTTTCTTGTGCAACCCATTCTCCTGTGTTGCCTTTTGGGTTCCAAATATCCCCCCCCCCCCACCCCGCCACCAAAAAAAGAAAAAGAGAGAAAGAAAGAATGAAGATAATAGGAACTGGCTGTTATCAATCAATAGACAGCAGATGGGAACATATTTAAAGTGATTTGTAAAGTAAGTTAGCTCCGGGATCTGCTTAGGAACAATCAAATTAAACAAATTGTTATTCTGGAATGAAGATCGTAACTTGCTTGAAGGACAAATGCCAGTTGGCTCACTGCTGTGTAGTAAAAACAGGATGGTCCCTAGACCAAACACCTTATATTGATTTGTTAGGGCATTTTAACATCTAAAATGGTTCTAGGGAACACACGATAAAATGTCCCAAGGAGCATGTTAAAATGTTCAGTCAGCTACTTAATTTGTAAGCTTGTAATTATTTATAATGTACTTTTTATAGGTTTAAAAGTAAAATGATTTGGCCTCAGTTTCATTTTTTCCCCCAACTTGGCCACTGCCTCTCTTCTCTCCCTACTTGCTCCTGTAGCAGATTCCTTCCACTTTCCTTTCTTAATTCTGCAAACATATGGACAATTTTTGGATTCTCCCCCTCGAGTGCCACCTATAAAACATAGGTTTATGGCCAAGCTATTGATTTCAATTTTCTACAAGCCATAGAATGTACCTTTTGAATGTCACTTCTCACTGTTGTCCTAATTTTAAATATTATCAGCTACAAACACAAATTAAGCCTGTATGAAAATGGTTTCAGTTAGCATTTTGTTTGGAACCTATAACCACTGTGGTTATTATACAAACTCAAACTGAGGAACTAAAATATAAAATTAGTAAAATTTCAATTCTAGTTTGGTTATGGCAGATTTCAAGCACCCTGGTAACTGAAGAAAGTTATTTCCTCACTGTTAATTGTCACATTTCTCAGGAAGAATTTCTTCTTGATATCAAGAATGTTTTATATTAACAAAATAAAGTGTTACATAGGGCTGATAGTACTTCCATGTCAGAGGGCAAGCTACCTTGGGTTGAAGGAGGGGACCTCCACCTTGTAAAGTCAAGGCTGAGTCAGGATGCTGCTCCCTGACTAGTCAGATTGGCTTAGCGCCAGGCAACACGTGGTTGGGAGTTGCTGCAAAGTTTCCTTGGCAACATCCACTATAATTACAGAACTACGAAAAAGGGTTCAAGAAAATATCCATAAAAGGTGCAGCTGGCCCAAAAGCAAAAGTTTCAGCGGCCAAAAACAACTGGGCTTTCATGTTCTCGAGTTTGGAGTGGAGAATCCAAATTTTCTCTCGGCAGAGGTCAGAGGAAGCAGACAAATTGTAGTAGGATTTCACCACTTGTCCATGGTTTATAATGGGCAGGTTGGTCTCAGTCTGTGGACAGCGTGTGGGAAAAAACAAACCAGCTGCTCGATAGATATCAATTTATCATGCTATGTATTTTATGACCAAAGAGAAATTACAAAGTAACCCCATACCCTGGAAATCTTTTATTTCTCCAAACTGTGACACCCACTATTTATAATATTCTCTGAGAGCATTTAAGGCATTGGGGTCCTCTAAAACCATGGGCAGTTCTTTTGACAGTTTTCATAAAAACACCCTTGGTATAGAATGCTTTGAGAAGCATGGGCCATAGAATAGCCCACCTGTGCCAGGAGGAAGATATCAAAACATTAGTAGGAGCTTGCTTTTAACGCTCTTGCTCATAGCAATAAAAATTCAGACAGAGCAAATTTTAGCATCTCTTTTTAAGAATAAAACAAAACTGTGTGACAGTGTACGTGTGAATAACCTGGTCAAACACTAAGAAAAGGCTGAAAAACAAATTCATGCTTTTCATTTTTTGGGAGCTAAGTGTGTCAGGATACAGTCACTACCTTGCTTGTTCCAAGTTTCTAATGAAACTACCAAATGTTGTTTACATCATCATAGTATACAGTAGCCTTTAGTATTTAAATCAGAAGTCTGTGTTCATAGCCCAGCTTCATCCAATAAGTCTCCTTCAACGAGAGGGAATAGTGCAAAAATGGGAAAAAAAAAAATAGTCATCTCCCAATGGGAAATATCTAAATATCCCTTGCCAGAAAAACAAAGTTTCCTGGGAGAAATAATTGTAAAGGATGGGGCAAACGCCAATTAATGGTCAAAATGGAACTTTACAAAATGAGGGAGAAGAAACCAAATTTCACTCAAGCCAAATGAAATCATTATGTCCTATGCATGTGTTCCCTTGTTAAATTTAGTGAACATTTGAGCAAAGGATGTCCCTGATTCCAGAAGTCAATCTTTCACATAGCTACAGAATTCTAACAGGAAGTGGAATTGCCAGTAAATAACTTATTCTTGGGGGAAAAGTTATGGGCACTTTTGTAAATGCATACTGTACTCTTGATATAAGTTTAATGAGTTTCGAGGCTAAGAGGTTATACATACACTGTCTTTCAACAGATGGCATACTCATTAGTAGGTAAATTTTGTCAAGTTCAGTGTCCCAATTTCAAAGGATAATTAACTTGAAGGCTAACAGTCAGGTGATTTTTGTATTCTGTGTACAAAGAAGGACCAATATGAGGATGGTTCTATCAAACACAAAACCACCATTAAGATAGTCTGCAAAATGAGGGGCGCCTGGGTGGCTCAGTTGGTTAAGCAGACTCACAGTTTGTGAGTTCGAGCCCCATGTTGGGCTCTGTGCTGACAGCTCGGAGCCTGGAGCCTCTTCAGATTCTGTCTGTCTCTCTCTCTCTTTCTCTCTCCCTCTCCCTCTCCCTCTCCCTCTCTCTGCCTTTGCCCCACTTGCACTCTGTCTCTCTCTCAAAAATAAATAAGCATTTAAAAATATATTAAAAAAGATAGTTTGCGAGATGAGTATATGTCATAGGGAAATTATGTCTCCCAAATAACTTCAACTTACATGAAAATGAGTTCAAAATATAGGCACACACACACACACACACATACATATCAGTTATTTACATTTTCAAATAATTACACATATGATTTTCCGTTTAAACTGAAATGCTAATTTTTTATATCCATAACTATATCCATACCTTGACATTTTCCCCATTAATAAGTACATGAGTTTCACATTAGCAGGTGTTTCTCTTTTCCTTCTTTGCACAGAAACCCATGTCAACTTTCACTTCATAGCAATGTGACTGCAGAATTTTCTGTACCAATCCACTCATATTAATTTAACCTCCTTTTTGGAAGGAACATCCCAGCAGTACACATAAGACTTCATTGTTTCGGACTCCATGCTTTCAGCTTGCTTTTTGTGTATGTTCTCTAATATCAAGCAATCATTCTTTTTAAGCCTAGCAAGTAGTAATGATAAAAAATACTACAAAAAATTTCATTCTAAAAGTCTGACCCAAATGGGCATGAAGTATTATATATCTTGGTGAATAGGAGAAGAGGAGGAGATGCGGTCTTTTTTAATCACAAGTTTTGTTTTTAGATATGCTCTGTTACATTTTTGGTGAGGGAGAAAAGACGTTCCTAGGAGAACTAATGAACGTTGTATACCAAAGAAGGAGCAATTAACTATGGGAATGGACATTCTTTGGGAGGAGGGAATGACAGAAGAGACTGTGGAGTGAAGCCATCACTTTTCATAGGGAGGAATAAAGAAATACAATAGCTACAAGACAGAAATAACCTTTGGTATGAATAATTGTCATGTTTTTCTTTCCCTCTCCATTATGGAAAATTTTATTTTAAAACTGGGGGAAAAAAAGGAAGAAAGAAGCAGCCACTTTTTGGGTTTGAGACTCAAGGTGAGGACCCTGGGTTTTAAGACAGGACTTATATGGGGATTATAAACAATCTCAATCTCAATGAAATCCATTCTTTGCTGCTACCTCTAAAGCATGCTACATGTGACATACTTAAAAAAAAATATTCCTTCCTGTTGGATTCTTACATAAAAACCCAGGATGAAATGAAGGAAACAAGTATCATCCAGTCTAGTTTGGTCACTTTTAGAGATATTCTTCCAAATGAAAAGATTTTTCAAGAGGAAGGACCTGAGGCAAATACCAAACACTCTGAGTCAGGTCAAGCTGGTAGGGAAAGGGTTCTACTACATGCCTACCAATGGTACTGCCACCATTAAGGAAAATAATGGCCACCATTGACATGGGAGCCGAGTTTGTACTTGTTCACTCTAGCCACCACAGCAGGTCTGTGATTTTGTTATTATCTCCCTTGGGAATAAAGAACCAGAAGCTCAAAGAAAGGAGTTAAAGCCACAACGTTAGTAAGCGAAATATATAGGTTTCAAATCGCAGTCTATTCAGAATTTCCTGCAGCCCCATATTTAAATATGTGGCAAGAATAGAGATGGTTATCTTTAACAGGTGACAGAATTTTGTGCGATATGTATTCTAAGTCACTTTACTCTATAGGACTTAGCTTCGTCATCTTAACATTAAAGTTGAACCAGATGGACATGAGGTCTCTTGAAACTCAAACTTTTATGATTTGAAGACTTGAAAGTACCAGACATTTCATAGAGCAGGAGAATATCACAGATGGAAGTGCTTCAAAGTTAATCAAGTACTTGAATACCCTCTATATTTTCTCTACTGTATACTTATCCTGTCTCTGTTTGAACTCCTACAGAGATGAGTAATCATGCCTCCTGAAAAAAGCTTATTCCAATCTTGGACAGCTCTTCCAGAAAGTATTTCCTTATTGAGATAAAATCTGCCTTTCTTCTTTTCTTACAAGGCTGCCTTTTCATGTTTGAAAACATTCCTGTCTTCTTAGCTCTATTTTCTCCTGAATAAACATCCCCACTCTTTCGATCATTGCACAGATAATGTGGTCTTCAGCTCACTCTTTGTTCTGTTTACTCTCCCTTTATCTTGAATTCTGGCCATTTATCTGTTACACAGGTATCATCATGGTAGGCCACACATCCATGGATGTGAAAGTAGAAAGGCGAGAAACCAACAGAAAATGAAAATGCTTTCTCCATGCTTTGTGCCAATTTGAATTTATACTTGTGTGAAACCTGTATCATTCCAGATAAGACAAACTATGACATTTAAATATTAAATAAAATAATGAATTTGCCTAGAGTGGAACAAAATAGCCCTGTTTGGTGAATTGTCACCTATTCTGAGCACTAAGAGTGGGCAGATTTCCAAGGAGACTCAGAGTTAAGTTTCCTGTAACTTATTAATGAGCAGCATCAGGAAATTTATGCCCCCACCTGTATTTCTAAGGCATCTATCTTTAACCATCTCATCTCCTCAGATAAGTGCATGGCTTGAATCATTAGCTTGAAGGTGATTGAAAACACCAAAGAACAGTATTTGGAATGTTGAGTTAACCACATGTCTATGGGCATGAATTTCAACCCTGATTGCTTTGAGTTACAGTATCACGTATGGTTTTGTTCTCCTTCAACAGGATGCCCAGAAGGCACTTATGATCTAAATTGCCAAAGGATGCATAAGTACCTTAATGGCGGCAGCTGTGATACCGTGATTGGCACCTATCACTGCCCTCCTGGCTTCATTAGGGCCGACTGCAGTCAAAGTAAGTCAGCCTACCAGTTAAGACGTGGAGATGCTAAAGTAGAATTTTAAGAACTGCCCTTAGAGAGTAAATGTTGCAATCATTACTTAATAATTTACTGTAGCAACGGCAAACGCCAACTGACCTACATTCTAGGTTGAGGAGTGCCTACGTCAGGAGTTTGATTGAGAGCTGAAGCAGTGAAGGCAGCCAAAGAGAGCCCTTTGGTCATAACCTCTCATATCCCAGAACTGCTAGCTAGATTCCAGTCAGGATTAGAAAATCTGTTCCATAAGAGAAGAGCAGACTGAGGATGCCTGTGTACATAATGTCAAACCCATTGTCTAAAGTACCACCATTTCATTTATCCTCAGCGATTTCCAGCTCAAAAGTAAGCAGTTGCCCTACTTACCAAAAGTAACCAGTTCCCTAAAATTTAAAGACCTAACTACCTATCACAAAGACAACTATTGACATAAAGTTGAAGGGACCAAATGTAAATTAAAGATCTCTTAAAAATGCACTATCTTAGACACTACAGGGATATTCTTAACAAATACATTTTGATCTTATCAGATTTGCCATTTCCTATATATTTTGACAGTTTGCAAGATCCTAATGATCTTCAGGGAGGATAGAGGAGGCAATGCATGGGAGAGAGCGTGACGGAGAGGTGGTTCTGGCAATTTTGTGTCCTTCAACCTATGTGCTGTTGAGGAAGTTCACTTTGGGATGCTTCACAGAGCTGTACATTTATGTTTTTGTGCACTCGTCTGTATTTTATACTTCAGAATTCAAAGAGTAAAATAAGCATCAGTAGATCTTTCATTAAAGATAGAAGTGCTGTAGTTGCAACCGTGAGATTCCGTCACTGGGAAGAATGATAATGAAATTTCGTGATCAGGCAGGGTATTAAGTTGTTATGTGGTAAAGTACCCTAAATACTTGTCTTCCCCAGACAGGTAGTTTCTCTGTCTTCTTTGTATGAGGGTAATTTTAATTACCCTGCCTCAGAATCCCGATGTTCTGAGGATAAGAGACAAATGAGACAAAGTCTTGGCTCCATGTAGTGGAAAATTGAAACCTAGTGGATACTGCCTTGGAGGCCTAACCAGCCAAGTTATCTTTGAGTTAAAGCCAACCCATAAACATCTCCTAAGGAAGGCTCTGACTGGCCCCTTTGTTCCTCAAAGAAAATCATTGAGGGAAATTTCTTAATTTCCTCAGGCCAATGCATCTTCAAGAGTTTTGATTCCCCTGAATATTGGTAGTTTTTTGTCTTCAGAAGCTGTGAACTTGTACCTGAGTACTTTTCCTTCTTTGCTTTGACAGCTAAGTAGGTCAGAGCCAATTTGCTGTCCACCTCTTACCAGTCCGGGGAATTGTGCTACTCATTTATGTCTATATCGTTGCTGTATTTTTTCCTTCGCTTGATTCTTACAGATAATTATTTTATCTTTACTTTGGTAAGCATCTCAGTGAATCTGTGGCATAAAGTTGAAGCAAAATGAAATAATAAATGTGTTAATTTATTAATAGATTAAACTTTAACGTATATTAATTAACATCATTAATTTAAAAAGATAATTTAACAAATTTGTTGATTTTAACAAGTAAACAATACACTTAGAGATACATAATGATATTTGGAGATGTGAACATAATGGATCCTATGTCAATGCATAGAAGTGTAAACTAAAATTCAGAGGGGACATTAAGAGGAAACACTCAAGATTATTGGGCGCATGCATGCATATGTGTGCATGTACGTGTGTGCGCACGCGCACACACCCACATACACACTTGCTAAGGCAGCCATGTGGTAAAGCAAGGCTGAGTTTGTAAGAGTCATTTATATCATATATGTAAGTGTTTGACACTAGATATTTGGTTGGAATTCCTGATGTCAACCAAAATCGCACTAAGTAAGCAACCACTTGAACAGTGCCTTTTTTTGTTTTATTTCTTTCAAAGTAACCTTTTCAGTTGAAAACCAAACTGAACGCAAGACAAGGAAACCCATTTGATTAAAAGAAAGGGTCGTGTATTTACAAGGTTTTTTAAAGTCTTGACTGGCAAAACGTTTTAATAAGAAAAATCTGGTTTTGTTTTGCTCCTTCCTGCAGCTTGTCCTGAGGATCACCACGGGCGGGACTGTGTCCAAACGTGTTCTTGTGGCTCAGGACAGTGTGACCCAGTGACTGGAAGGTGCCAATGTCCACCTGGCAAAATGAGAGCCAGGTGTCAGCAAGGTAACAATGGCTGCAGGGTCACCTTGTCCGTCCAGGCACTAACTAAGCTACACTATGAAAGCAGATGTGGTGCCAAGGAATATAATTCAATGGGCATTGTTTATAACACTTTCTTCTTAAATGCGGCTTTAATAATATGAAAGTACACACTCTTGTTGAACTGTATAGCAGATAGCCTACTGAAGGGTAAAACAAAATTGAAAACAAAAACAAAGAATTATTGATGCAAACTCTTGACGAGGAGCAAATTTTGAAATAACTTTGGCTAACTTTTGCAAAACCACCCCAAATTGTGTGTTGGGGATGTCTAATTATAAGAACTGAAAAGTTTTATATTTTCTCCAACTTTCAGAAGCCCATTGAAAGCTGGAAGAAAAATGAGAGACAAAAAGGAAAATATGATCTTTGTTTAAAGCTATAAAAGTTTCTTGGGGCGCCTGGGCGACTTAGTTAAGTGTCTGACTTCAGTTCAGGTCATGATGTCACGGCTTGTGGGTTGGAGCCCTGCGTCAGGCTCTGTGCTGACAGCTCACAGCCTGGAGCCTGCTTTGGAGTCTGTGTCCCCCTCTCTCTCTGCCCCTCCCCTGCTCATGATCTCTCTCTGTCTCTCAAAAATAAATAAAAGTTAAACAAATTGTTTTAAACTACAAAACCTTCTTGTCCTAAATCATATTATTATTATCACAATAATAGTCATAACAGAAGAACTCTCAAGTTCAGTGAAATGATATGCAGAGAGCCACTTCTCTATGGCATACACAGAGGGGCAAAACCAATGACCCTTTGTTAAAAAAACTAGGGTTGGCTGCATGAGCATGCTGTAGGAGCTTCCTTTAACCTCACTGTGCATCACAGAGTTGCAGGAAATTGGAATGAAACCAGGAAGTGCACAGACCTAGCATCTTTTCAAGTCTGCCCTAGGATAGAGGGGATCTATGGGTGATAAGCAGCCTTGCAGCTAAGGGGAGCTAAGCCTACACACACACACACACACACACACACACACACACACACCACAACTTTGTGTCATATGGAATTTTACTCTGGGCCCAGGAAACTTCCAACTGGCTGAAATGATTTTTCTAGCCCCAGATCCATACTCATCTCCCCTAAATAGCTAGTGCACACAAAACTAACTAGATACAAGAAATTAAAAGCAAAAGCAAAAACTTGATGCACTAAAAAAGAAAAAACACCCTCCTCCCATTTTGGAAGCAATATATGAAACCATTCAAAGCTTTGGTTACTTTTTCAGTGAAAATTCTATAAGAAGGGTAAAGGAGAAAAGGAATAAGAAAACAAAAAGCAGATGGACATCGAGCACAGAAGTTTTGCTACGAAGCACATGGAAATATTAAGCAGAATTTCTTCCAAGAATTTGAAGGACATAATGAAAAAGCTTTCTCTACAAATCGTGAGTGCAATGCAGAGATACAAGGGTTCATGGAATAAATGAAAAGACAACAAAGGGAAATGAAAAAGTAAGCTGGCAGAGCTCTGAAAGACGTATAAATGAAAATTAAACCTCACATCATAGAAATGAAGACCATATTGAACACAGGTAATAGGAGGATTGAATTCGCTTATGTGACAGCCAGGTACATGGAGAATATGCTTGAGAAAAGTGAAAACAATGAAATGGGGAAAAGAGGGAGAAATATATATAAGTGCAAAAGAAAATATTCAAGTATAGTATTCAAGATTTTTTCCCCTGAAATGAAAAAAAGATCCAATGCTACAGATTGAACACATTCTATCCTTGGAAACTCGACCTACGGTTGATCAGAAGCAAGGGGACTCTCCATTGGGGACATAAGAAAAAAAGTGAGATCTCATATGAAGAGTGGGGGAAAAAATCAGTCTGGCCTCATGCCTCATGGCAATAATCACAACCATTGCTAGCATGTGGGTAATCAATGCCTGTGAAGTTCTTGGGAAAAAAATATGACTCAAATATTTTATACATGGTTAAACTTTATTCAAGGATAGCATGACTGAAAATGAACAACTATTTTTAGTAATAACAAGTTGTTGGGGATATGGTCGCAATAAAATATTTTTGAAGAAACTGTAGAAGATCAATTTGAGCAACCAAGTAATAAATGAAAGATCTCTGTTAAAAAGACTATTAGTGAATATTAAGTCTATTTTTATTAAGGCTAAGTTTAAAACAAATGTGGGAATTATGGTCACTTGACGTAAGATAACTATATAAATATTTAACAGTATAGCAATTTTGATAGTTAAGCAAAACAGGCATAAACTGGAAGGAAAGAGAAGATGAAGGGGGATAAGTATACTGACCTTATTTCTTCATGAAAAGTTGTAGAAGGGATGGATCTGTGTCAAAATGTATTACTTAAATATGACAACTCAATAAGTATGCTTAAAAGTATAAAGGTAAATGCTGGAACTTAAAATTCTGGAACTGAGGATTTAAGAACAAAAACATAGCCAACTAAAATCAGGTGAAGGAGAGGAATAAAAAAAATTAAAATAAAATTGAAAATTAAGAGAAAAGAAAATTAAAAATTAAGAGAAAGAAGATTCATATTAATGCCATAACCACTCAGCAAGCCAATCTGTACTAAATAAAGAAATTAATTACACTATGTAATAATATATTTACTGTCTAAAAAAGAGTCCCTGGACTATATAAAATAATATATATAAGACTTAGAGAAAGATGGAGTACACACACTTGTCCCTCTTCCTTCCTCTAAACAGTAGAATTTTTGTCGCCATATTGAAAGCAAACATAAGAATCTCTGATGTGGAGAGAACAAGGCAGACTTGCTAGGGATTTCAGGGACCTAGGAAACAGGAATTGTGAATTCCTTGGGTTTTCATTTTGACCCATATATCCTGGACTGGGAGAACCTGCAACCCAGAAGGCCAACAGGTGCAGACAAAAGAAAAATCCAAGATATGCCTGCTTTCTCTAAATGAAAGACCAGTAAAAGGGCAGTGAAGCAAGAGAGAAAACTCATAGACAATAACTGATCAATACTCCAGTCAAACACTAAAGAATAAAACTGCATCCTTGACGATAACCTCACTAGCAAAGGCCAAATGAGGAGTCTGCCCTTCCGACTCCATCTGGATATATGAGGTACCTTTGCCACACACAAGACGGTGTGAGAGAAAAGGCTGGGACTTTCACCCCTGCCACATAGGGATGTATCTTCTGCCCTGGCTATGCCAGTGGAAACCATGTGGAAAGCGTGAACTTCCACCCCCACTGGACAATATGGAGACACCATTGGTTCCTTCTAGGGTGGTGTCACAGGAGATCAGGGCTTTCACAACCGTCAAGCACCAATGAGGCAACCTTGTGCAATGTCAGTGGAGGTGGAGTGGGGAGTCATAGGAGGCACTTCTACCCCTCCATCAGATAGGTGTCATGAGAGGCCCCATGGGGAGCCTGAACCCTCACACCGACCCAGCAGGAATGATGCACATTTAACAATGCCCCACTTGGGGGCTATGTGGAGAACTTGGATTTCGACTTCCATCTGATGAGCCTCTTTCCTTGCAAGTACGGTATCATAGGAGACTTGCTAAAACATTAAATGAGATCTAGAATCTTATATGATAATATTCAAAATATCCACGTTTCATTAAAAAATTATCCATCATACCAACAACCAGGAACATTCCGATTTGAATAAGAAAATAATCAACAGACACCAACACTCTGATGATATTGATTTTAAAATTATCTGATCAGAAGTTTAAATAAGCCATTATAAGTAAAAATACTTCAGTGAGCAACTTTTGCCATGTGTAAAGCAAATTAAAAAAAATAGGCTCAGCAAAGAATAAGAAACATAAAGAAGAGCCAAATGGAAACTTGAGACTTGGAAAATACAATATTCAAAAAAACCCAAAAACCATAATTAATGAATGGGCTTAATAGAACAATGGAGAGGAGAGAGGGACATATCAATACATTTGAAGATAAAACAATAGAAATTACTCAATTTCAACAATAGACAGGGAAAAGAAAAAAAAAAAAAGAAGAACCTCAAGGACCTGTGGAACTATTAAAAAAGATCTGGGGCGCCTGGATGACTCAGTCCGTTAAGCATCCAACTCCAGCTCAGGTCATGATCTCATGGTTCATGAGTTCAGTCCCTGCTTCAGGCTCTGTGCTGACAGCTCAGAGCCTGGAGCCTGCTTTGGATTCTATGTCTCTGTCTCTCTCTCTCTCTGCCCCTCCCAGCTCACGCTTTGTCTCTCTCTGTGTCTCAGAAATAAACATTAAAAAATATTAATATGTCATTTGCAAATATCTTTTCCCATTCCGTCAGTTGTCTTTTAGTTTTGTTGATTGTTTCCTTTGCAGTGCAGAAGCTTTTTATCCTCATTAGGTCCCAATAGTTCATTGTTGCTTTTAATTCCCTTGCCTTTGGAGATGTGTCAAGTAAGAAATTGCTGTGGCTGAGGTCAGAGAGGTTTTTCCTTGCTTTCTCCTCTAGGGTTTTGATGGTTTCCTGTCTCACATTCAGGTCCTTTATCCGTTTTGAGTTTATTTTTGTGAATGGTGTAAGAAAGTGGTCTAGTTTCATTCTTCTGCATGTTGCTGTCCAGTTCTCCCAGCACCATTTGTTAAAGAGACTGTCTTTTTTCCATTGGATATTCTTTCCTGCTTTGTCAAAGATTAGTTGGCCATACTTTTGTGGGTCCAATTCTGGAGTCTCTATTCTATTCCACTGGTCTATGTGTCTGTTTTTGTGACAATACCATGCTGTCTTGATGATTACAGCTTTGTAGTAGAGGAAAAGATAATTGCAAATGACATATCAGATAAAGGGCTAGTATCCAAAATCTATAAAGAACTCACCAAACTCCACACCCGAAAAACAAATAATCCAGGGAAGAAGTGGGCAGAAAACGTGAATAGACACTTCTCTAAAGAAAACATCCAGGTGGCCAACAGGCACATGAAAAGATGCTCAACGTCACTCCTCATCAGGGAAATACAAATCAAAACCACACTCAGCACCTCACGCCAGTCAGAGTGGCTAAAATGAACAAATCAGGAAACTATACATGCTGGAAAGGACGTGGAGAAATGGGAACCCTCTTGCACTGTTGGTGGGAATGCAAACTGGTGCAGCCACTCTGGAAAACAGTGTGGAGGTTCCTCAAAAAATTAAAAATAGGTCTATCCTACGACCCAGGAATAGCACTGCTAGGAATTTACCCAAGGGATACAGGAGTGATGATGCATAGGGGCACTTGTACCCCAATGTTTATAGCAGCACTTTCAATAATAGCCAAGTTATGGAAGGAGCCTAAATCCATCAACTGATGAATGGATAAAGAAATTGTGGTTTGTATATAAAATGGAATACTACTTGGCAATGAGAAAGAATGAAATATGGCCTTTTGTAGCAATGTAGATGGAACTGGAGAGTGTTATGCTAAGTGAAATAAGTCATACAGAGAAAGACAGATACCATATGTTTCACTCTTATGTGGATCCTGAGAAACTTAACAGAAGACCATGGGGGAGGGGAAGGAAAAAAAAAAAAGCTAGAGAGGGAGGGAGACAAACCATAAGAAACTCTTAAAAATTGAGAATAAACTGAAGGTTGATGGGCGGTGGGAGGGAGGGGAAAGTGGGTGATGGGTATCGAGGAGGGCACCTGTTGGGATGAGCACTTCATATTAAAAAAAATTTTTTTTAAAAGATCTAACATTTCTACATTTCTGTCATCAGAATCCCAGATGAGAGGAGAAAAAAAGTAGGGCTGAAAAAATAGTTAAAGGAATAATAGTTGGACTGACACATGAAAAAATGCTCAACATCACTCATCATCAGGGAAATACAAATCAAAACCACAATGAGATACCACCTCACACCTGTCAGAATGGCTAACATTAACAACTCAGGCAACAACAGATGTTGGCGAGGATTCGGAGAAAGAGGATCTCTTTGCATTATTGGTGGGAATACAAACTGGTGCAGCCACTCTGGAAAACAGTATGGAGGTTCCTAAAAAAACTAAAAATAGAACTACCCTACGACCCAGCAACTGCACTACTAGGTATTTATCCAAGGGATTACAGGTGTGCTGTTTTGAAAGGGCACATACACCCCAATGTTTATAGCAGCACTATCAACAATAGCCAGAGTATGGAAAGAGCCCAAGTGTCCATGGATGGATGAACGGAAAAAGAAGATGTGGTATCTATATACAATGGAGTATTACTCATCAATCAAAAAGAATGAAATCTTGCCACTTGCAACTAGGTGGATGGAACTAGAGGGTATTATGCTAAGTGAAATTAGTCAGTTAGAGAAAGACATATATCATATGTCTTCACTCATATGAGGACTTTAAGAGACAAAACAGATGAAATAAGGGAAGGGAAGCAAAAATAATATAAAAACAGGGAGGGGGACAAAACATAAGAGACTATTAAATATGGAGAACAGAGGGTTACCGGAGGGGTTGTGGGAGGAGGGATGGGCTAAATGGGTAGGTGGCATTAAGGAATCTACCCTTGAAATCATTGTTGCACTATATGCTAATTAGGATATAAATTAAAAAAAATAAAATTTAAAAAATTTAAAAAAAAGAAGTAATGTTTAACCTTCTTAGGTTATATTTGTATATGTTTTAATATAAATATTCCAGAGATCGTATAAAATTCCTAAAAATCAGTCATGGTATAATGTTACCACTCATAATTCCAGTTATCATCATAAAATGTTATATGTTACAGAAATAAAATTTTGGGGTCAATCACACTACAAAAAATGAATAAATAAATAAACAAACATAAATAAATAAATAAAGTTCAGAAATTTCCTAAATATGACAAAAAATATAAACTTACAGATTCAAGAAGCTGTGTGAATGACAAGACAAAGAAATATACAAGAGACATATCAGCATTACATTTCTAAAAACTAAAAAAGAAAGTCTTGAAAACAACAGAAAGAAAGAAATAATGCCCATATTAGCTTAGAAAAAAAGATTCCAAAATACAATGACATTAAATGAATGGGTACAAGTCACACAAAACACATGTGAGAAAAATAAAGCAGTGGTCATGACATCAGTATAAAACAATATTAAATTTTATGACAATGATCAACTAATGGGAAAGACATATAATAATAGGGAATAAAATTCATAATGAAGATTGAAATATAGTAGATATGTATAAAGCAAATAACATAATATCAAAATCCATAAACCAAAAGCCATAGTCTATACAAGCAGAAATAGAGAGTAGGAGCTTATCAATAGAAGACTAATTCATTTATGTTAACTCATACACATAAAACTGTATACACATATACAGAAAAAAATAAGCTTACAGAAGTTTGAACATAGTAAGGTATATCTAATTGTTAGAAACCAAATTCTGTACCCTAAGAAAGATATTATATCTTTTTCAAGGATCCATGAGACATTCATAAAAATTGAAAAAGAAAATAAATCAATTCCAAAAAGTATGATTTATGGCATTCTATGATCAAAGCAGTAAAACAGGAACTAATAACAAAACTAACTCCCTACCAGGGAAAAAGCCCACCACACTATACTGCATAGGCATTTTGAAATTTTCTTAAATAATGGCTCAAAAAGGGAAACAAAACCAGTATTTCAAAAATTTAAAAGCAATAGTAAGGATATTCAGATCCCATGAGGTAATTCAGAAAATAGAGGAAACTTTATATTCGAAAGTACTTATGTTAGTAAATAAAAAATGATGAAAATAAATGAAAAACACAATAAAATAAAGTAAAAATGAGGAATGACTAAAGTAAAACATAGGGAAAATATGAATTATTTAATAAGTTATGTTAACTCAAATGACCAGCAATCTAGACAAAAGTAACTCATGTAAAAGTAATTTTGTTCACCAAAATTACTCCAAGTGTATAAAATACTTAAAGATAATGACAAAAACTCTAAGAGCCCTGGAATTACCATTGGGGTTTTTAGAAAGTTATTTTAGAAAGTCATATTATAAATCTTGACAAAAATTCAGAACCCATAAAGGAAAAAAAATCCATGATGTTTTGATTGAAAAGAACTAAAACAATTCGTCAAGGCATAATACACATAAAAAATATCATATTTTTTTAAATAGAAGAAAAGAGACCAACTTTTTAAATAAGCTAAGTGTTCTTATGTATTAGTACCAAAAGAATCTGTGACACCCATAGATCTTATGACAAGATAATAAACATCATTCATAATGTAAGAAATCCAAACTAAAGTTGCATTTGACTAAGGAAAATGGCACATTGGTAAACTTCTTAGTAAATTTGCACATCTCTTTGTAAGGAAATTTGATACTATCTGTCACCAGTTAGAAGTACATATTTTATTTAAAAAATTGTTGATGACTTATCCCACGGATACAATGGTATGTATGAATGAAGACTTTCACAAGGATATTCATTACAGCACTGCTCATAGTGGCAAAATAAAACATTTTAAACAACTACTTGCCTATCCATAGTGGTGTGGTAAAATAAATTTTATTAGATGCGATAAATCCTATGTAGCCGATAAAAAGGAATGAGGCAGATGTATTATATGCACTAATTTAGAAAAATCTTGGAGAATTTTATTTCACAGAAGAAGCAAAATTCACAATATCATGTATCTATATTAACCTCTTGGATAAAAAAATGTGTTAAAGGGTAAGACAGATACACATATATATGCTTTATGAGGCATCGACTATTTCTGGATATATTCAGGAATTTATTCATTCAATTCAAACATATTTATGTAATGCCAATGCCCATTTTAAGCATATGGAACATATGGATAAAATACACAGTATCTCAGTCCTACAACTTGCTTTCTAGTGGAGAAGAGAGTGGAGAATGAACATAATTAATAAGTGAATTATATGTATGCTAAAAAGGAATAAAATCAATGCTAAGAGAAAAAATAGAGTATGATATGGGGCTCCAGAGAGGCATGTGGGTGGAAATGTTATTTTATTTTTTAAATTGGTTTATTTATTTTTGAGAGAGAGAGAGCAAACAAGGAGGGGCAGGGAGATGGAGAGAGAGAGAGAATCCCAGGCAGGCTCTGCAGAGTGAGTGCAGAGCCCAACATGGGGCTCGAACTCACAAATCCTTGAGATCATGACCTGAGCTGAAACCAAAAGTCAGACGCTTAAAGAACTGAGCCACCCAAGCACCCCTGATGGGTTGAAATTTTAAATCGAGTGGTGATTCAACCATAAATTGTACAACTGTATTTGTCTTCATTTGGTACTAAAGTTAAGGACAGCTATTGGGTCAAAAAAAAAGGCAGGAAAGAAAGTGTCATACATACTGAATTAAGTATGTGCTATGTTATGTAGTAACCAAATGTCTTTGGGCAAATAAAAAAAAAAAAAAAACCTCTAATGTCTCTCCTGCTAGCTGGAATAGAAAGAATGGTTGATGAGAAGTCAGAAGTTCTAGATTGGAAGGTCAGTTTTTATCTTTCCTGGCTACTTGAGCCTGAGAAAGAATGAAGTCTCTGAGCTTCGGTTTTCTCAAGTGTAAATAAGAATACTGTTACCCACATCAGAGGTATATTTGTGAACATTGCATGAGATAATTCATGTGAAAAATATCATTATGTAAAAATACTATAAACTAAAAGGTATAAATGACAGGCCTTTGGCCAAATCTAGCCACAAATGTGTTTGAATTGGCTGATACAGTTTTGGCTTCCACAGTGCCATAAAACAATTTTAATTGGTTGCCAACTTTCAAAGATTAAATGGTTTCATATAAATATGGATTTTGAGTTTTTCTGAAAAAAAATCATCTTAGCT
Organism: Neofelis nebulosa; assembly: GCF_028018385.1. Lineage (NCBI taxonomy): Eukaryota > Metazoa > Chordata > Mammalia > Carnivora > Felidae > Neofelis > Neofelis nebulosa. The sequence goes on from NC_080786.1 coordinate 62,102,419, forward strand.
GGTTATATTGGGCCCATATTATTCATGGTAAAAGCAACTAAATGTGAGTAGCGTTTAATCTCCTATTTGTGGCACTTTGTGCCACTCAGTCATTTTCCCCTGACAGTGAAGGCTCAGTTCGCCTTATGTCTGGTCAGCTTCACTCACTTGTGTCTTACTTACCTCCTCTTGGCAATGGTCTTTGTGTCACCCACCACTGTAGGCTAAAGTGCTTTTCAGATTTCGGCACCAAGACATTAACGAGTGAGCCACTTGTCTGTCGTCAGTTTTGAGACTAAATATAGAAAATGCTCCCATTGCCAATCTGGGATCTGCTTATTTGCTAGGGTATCTCCAGTTCCCCAAGCATACCAAGCATGTAGTTATAAGTGTCATCAAAGTGTGTAGTGTGAATGAAAACATGGATGAATGATTGTGCTTACTACCTTCAGGTAACATCTGAGTAGTTGTTTTAATTTGAACATTTTCTTATGCTTTTGCTATACAAATATGATTACTCTATCTGAAACATAGAAAAATGTTTGCTCATGTGACATTTTTCTGTACGTATGTATATGTGTGACTTTATATTTATATATATATGTATTTATATATATATATGTATTTATATATATATATGTATTTATATATATATATATATGTATGTATATATATATATATATACATATATATATATATAATTTTTGCTATAGGGTATCCCAAACAATGTATGGCCCAAACTGTGAACTGAAATGTACCTGTAAAAATGATGGACTTTGCAATCCTGTGGACGGAAGCTGTACTTGTTATCTTAGATGGACAGGAAATTATTGTGGAAAAGGTAATTTGATTAGCACTTTCTTTTATTCAATAAAAATCTGGAGCATACTGCCATTGGTTGATAAAATATAGTAGAGGCCTGTGATGAGGCTATTTTCTAATAAGTTCATGCAAGTTGTTTACAATTATGACTCCATTGCCAATAAAAATAGTGTTATGTGAATATCAACTGGTTTTATTACCTTGTTACCCACATGAAAATCCTTAAAACCCCTAAGTAATTGAAATAATATAAATTAATGTGAAAGAGCTCTTATGAGACCTAAACCCCACTCCCCCTCCAATTCTGTTTAAGCCTAAAGCCTTTGTGGATGGCAGGTTTGTTGACCCTTGAGTTTCTTGGCAAGATACTAAAGAACCTCAACCACCACTGAGGCCTTGAGGCTGGCAGGGTGGAGGACCCAGGGCCCTGGGCAGAGCCAGTTCACATTAAGAGTGGCCCCAGATGCAAAGGGTGAAGAGGAGGACTCAGAGGTCACCCACCGTCACTCATTAAGAAAAAATTAATCATGCACCACCACGAATATATTTTTAAGTGACATGCACGTGCTTTTCAACAAACATGTATGTTACAAAAGATATATAGAGGTTTAAATTGACAAAGAATGAATAAAGATAAACATTGATGGTTGTTCTGATGTTTTCTTTCTGAATCACAATTGATTATTTGGTGCAACATTGGAGAGCATGCTCCCTATTTAGAGCACGGTGTTGTAGGAGATGATGTTTTCTTTTGGCAGAATAGAGAGAAAGGGCTCTGATGGTAAGGCTGAGTGTAGGTGGGAACACTGTGTGGTGACCTAAACTTGGAGTACACAGTGAACTTTTACCTAAATGGTTTCACCTATGGGAGCTATGACTCTTTAGATCTGTGGCCCCAACATATTATGATCACAATGGGTATAATTACCCACCATCCTTTACCACTAATTTGACTGTCATGAAATTTGGCAGCAGTGAGAATGAATAGTTCCCTATGCTAACTCCTGCACTGCTGATACAATGCTCTGTGTCTCTGGGAATATCACAGTCTTCACAATTTGGTTTTCCCATCTGAAAGTGAGGGCAAAGTCACTTGAAATGACAGCCTTTCTAAGTCTAAATTGAAGATTGTTTTTCAGGAAGGTTTTTTTTAAGATGAATATTTTCCCTAATTCATGGAAAACACAGCTCATCAATTTTCTGATATTTGGAATTACTAAATCAGAATCACAGCAGTACTTTAAAAAGAGTATCATCATTTTCATATTAGTTTTTTTTAACTTTTTTTTTGCATTTATTTATTTTTGATAGAGACAGAGCACAAGTTGGGGAGGGGCAGAGAGAGAAGGAGGCATAGAATCCGAAGCAGGCTCCAGCTCCGAGCTGTCAGCACAGAGCCTGATGCAGGGCTCGAACTCACCAGCTGTGAGATCATGACCTGAGCTGAAGTCGGATGCCTAACTGACTGAGCCACCCAGGCGCCCCCATATTAGTTTTTTTTTAACCCCAAATTGAATATAGAATATTTTAACTTTTGATTCTATCATTTAAACTGTTAATATGAAACATTTCAAACATATGCAAGAGTTGCTGAGTCATTGGGTAAAAACAAATATAATTTTGCAACATATAAAATTCTCCATGTGGTGTTGTACCATTTTGCTTGCTCACAAGCAATATATAGAATGTCTGTTTCTTCACAGCCTTATCAAAAGAATATGTTACAAATTTTGGTGAGAAATGTTATATCAATCGAGTTTTATTTATTTATTTTTAAAGTTTATTGATTTTGAGAGAGTGCGAGAGCAGGAGAGGGGCAGAGAGAGAAGGAGAGAGAGAGAATCCCAATACACGCTGACAGTGTGGAACCTGATGTGACACTCAGACTCACGAACCTGAGATCATGACCTGAGACAAAATCAAAAGCTGGACATTTAACTGACTGAGCCACCAGAGCACCTCTCAATAGAGTTTTAATTTAAATTTTATTATTATGAAATTTTTTGTTATCTTCCCTAATGGATCAGGACTTTTTGCATTTTTTCTTATAAATTATTCATAACTCTAGCTCATTTTTCTATAAGGTTGTTTTTTCTTCTTTAATGTTAGAAATTCTATATGTGTGTGTGTGTGTGTGTGTGTGTAGATAGATAGATAGATAGATTAACTCTTTGTTGTGAATCATTCACCCTAATTTGGGAAAGTTTGTCTTTTGTCTTTTTACTTTGCCTGTAGTGCGTTTGCCACCAGACTGGTCATCTATCAATATATAAGAAACCATCCCAAAGCTTAGAGACTTAAAACAATTTATTATTCTCTCTTGTGATTCTGATGATTAACTGGGTTCATCTGAGTGACTCTTGTTGCAGATAATAACTGGGCCCGGAGCTCTCTGGACACTCCACTGGGTGGGAATAGAGAAGGTAACCTCTTCATTTACACATCTGCGACCTCAGTGTTTCTCCACATGGATTCGTTCTCCTTGTCTTAGTCAACTTGGACTGCTAACAGAATATTATAAATGAGGTGACTTAAAATTCTTTTTTTTTTTCAGTTCTGGCATCTGGGAAATCTAACATTAAGGTGCCAGCCAATTTGGTTCCTGGAAGAAGCCCTATTTTCTGATTTGCAGGTAACTTTTCTATTATTTTATCCTTTTATGGCAGAGAGAGAAAGAGTGTGAAAGCTCTCTTGTGTCTCATCTAATAAGGGCACTAGGCCCATCATAAAGTTCCACCCTCCTTTGTATGGCCCTTTTCTCCAACAGGATAATTGGGTTTCTTAGGTGACTGCTGATTTCCCAAAGCAGAGGTTATCAGGTCTTCCTAAGGCTTGGGAGTGATATAACATCACTTCTACCACATCCTATTGGATAAGGCAAGTCATAGGATTAATGCAGATTCCATGTGGGATGGTCAGTACAAGAGTGCAAATCCCAGGGGATATGGTTTATTAGGAGCATCTTTGGATTATAGATTCGGCATGATTCAAAGTTTCTTGTTGTTTGTAATAAGATATATCTTTTTTTCCTTCTATTTTTTTTTTTTTTTTTTTTTTTTTTTTTTAGTTTCAGTCATAATTAGGAATTTATTTCCCATTTTCAAGTTTTAGGAGAATTCATTCATGTTTTCTTTTCATACTTGTAGCATGTCATTTTTGACACTTAATTCTCTGATCAATTTTAAGTATTTTTCCTGGTGGATGGTGTAAGGAATATATCTATTTTCCCTTTATATAGCTTTTCAGTTATTATATTGCAACTTTTACAAGTCTGTCTTACCCACTGCTTTGAGATGCAGCCTTCATCAAATACTAAACATTTATATTGCGGTTAGATATAGTTCTGGATGCTCTATTTTATTGGTTTGTTTATTTATGTGCAAATGAAATGAAATACTGTTTTATTATGAGTCTTTATTATATATATTTGATACTGATAGGGCAAGCCACCATTCATTGCTGTTATTTTCAGGGATTTCCTGATACATTTTTGTGTATGTGTCCCACTAATTAAACTTTATAAATAAATTGTCTAGATGCAAAAATGAAAAAAAAAACAAAAAAACAAAAACAAAATACAGGTGTTTTTGTTTGTTTGTTGCTGTTTTTGTCCTCTGCATTTACTCTGTTAGCGAAAATTCACATATTTATGATGTTAACTCATTTTATCCAAAAACAAACATGCTTTATCTATTTGTTCAATATTTTTGTTTCCCATCAAGTGAAATGTTGGGTTTTAATATCCATATTAAGATAGCTATTAATTTTCTGATTTATTCAATGATTTTACTGAATTTTTTAGTGAATTTATTTTTTGAATATATTTTCTGCATCTATGGAATTAATAATATGTTTTTCTCTTTTGAATGATAAATATGATGCATGTATTAATGAATTTTCTAATGTTGAATGACCTTACATTTTTGGAATAAATACTACTTGATCATGATATATTGCTTTATAATATGCTGTTGGTTTCTGTGTACTTACATTTTTTATGAATTTGGCATCAATATTCATAGGTAAAATTAAGCTGTAGTTTTATATGCATTTTGTCAGGTTTTGGAATTGATGTTATACTCAATAAAATGTATTTGAAATTACTCTTCCTTTTCAATGCTCTGAAATAGTGTATATAGTAAGGTGATAATCTCATCCGCAAAGGCTTATAGAATTCCATATGAAACCTAAGACTGGTGGGATTTTTGTTGCTGTTGTTTTAAATCAGAAACTATTTTACTATTTGCTTTATTGTTTTTGTATTATAATTAGTCTATCTAGGTTTTCAGCCTCAAATTAGAGGAATTTTGGTAAGTTGTCTTCTATAAGTTTTCCATTTCCTTTACGTTTTTATACTTATTTGTATCGTGCTTTTTGTAAGATAGTGGTCCAGCTTTCCTTTTTATGGTTAGTCCACATTAAAAAAAAAAAAAAAAAATTGGGTGTGTTTCTGTTTTTGTCTTGATTAGGTTAGCTAATGATTTGCTCTTATTTTTTTATCGATTCTTCAGTTTGTTTCTGTTTTTGAACTCATTACTACAAATTCAGTTGCATTAACTAGAACTAATGCTTGGGTGGTTTCTTTTTCAGAATGTTCCTGGTTATTATGGCTCAGGCTGCCATTTTAATTGCTCATGTCAGAACAATGGAGTCTGCAGTCGGTTTTCTAAAAGCTGTGAGTGCCTTTAAGGTTCCCACAGAAGGAACTGTGAACATGGTAAACAGAGATAACAAGTGGGCATTTCATAGTGTTGACAAGTTTTAAGCTTTAAAAACTGCTTTGGGGCGCCTGGGTGGCTCAGTTGTTTGAGCATCTGACTTCGACTCAGGTCATGATCTCCCAGTTTGTTTGAGCCCCGCATGGGGCTCTGTGCTGACAGCTCAGAGCCTGGAGCCTGCTTCAGATTCTGTGTTCTCCCTCTCTCTCTGCTCCTCCCCTGCTTGCGCCCTGTCTCTCTCTCTTTCTCAACAATAAATACACATAAAAAAAAAATTTAACTGCTTTAAATCATTAAAGTAATACATTCACATTATATCAAATTAGGTAAACTGTTAATGATTTAGTTTCCTACAATGGATTTCATAGCTCTAATTTAAGTTCTAGATGTTGCATCTAGATGTTGCCATGATGAAGTAATTGAACTTGTTCATTCTTTTTATAACTCTTGTTCAACAATGATTCCATGGTTCCAGGAGCATCTGGAGTAGACACAAGCAGAGGAGTCAGCTGCCATACTTTTTGAACAAAGTTGTTCTTCCTCTGCCTTTAGGCAAAATATAGACAAGTAAGCCATTTATTTCATGTTAACCTAGGCTTAACTCAGAAATGTCTGTTTTCAAGTTCTCCTGAAACATATTTGTATCACTTCTTCATTTGGACTCAATATTTTCATCTAAATAGGAAAAGGAAGAATTATACAATAATTTGCTTTAGACATCAGAGATCCCTGATGGACAACAAAGTTAACAAATTAAGATGTGTGAGTCTTTCGAGTTAGCTGTAAATGGCCTAACTCTGTCATATAAAAGATGTATAAACTATTAACTTCTGTAAGTTTCAGTTTCAACATATGTAGAATGGGGAAAATAATAACACCTTCCCTTAAAGATTATAATGAGGACTAAATAAGAAGATACATGTAAGTATTTAGCACTGAGGCATGTGGCATGGCAAAACTTGATAAATATTAATTATTTAGAAGTAGATAATTTTTTGAGCCTCTTAACTAATATTAACGTACAAAATTGTTCCCATGTCTTTCAACTTGTTTTTAGGCTCTGGCAAACATATTTCCCAGGAACAAATCTTATTAAGCTTTCTGAAGTTTAGAATTCTCGCCAACTACTCTGAGGTTTCTTAGGTCAGTAAGTATTGAATCAAACGTCTTGTAGTTTTTGTTTGTTTTGTTTTCAAGATCGGAGTAACAGATACAAGAGAGTAAAATATATTTATTCAAAGCTCATAAATTTCATCTTCTGTGTAGTTGCTTATCAAGGAAGATTTTGAGCAGACAGGAGACATCACTCTGGTGAAACATCTGTAAAGTGGGTACATTGTTGATCATCGGGAAGGATAGTCATGAGTATTGTCTATGCGGGAAGCTATAATTATGGTCCAGAATTTTTAAAATATAAACTGGGATAAAAATGGGAATGAATGAGCAAACGATTATTTTGGAAGAATAATTGACTGTTTTAGGCAATTGATTTGGACATGAAGATGAAGAAAATGAAGGAATCAAAGATGGCTATAAGTTCTGAGCCAGGGAGCCTGGAAGAATAATAGTATTATTGAAAGAAATGAATAAGTTGAGCAAAGCAATCTTCATGAATTCAATTTTATATATAATTAAAATAAAAGAGATAAAGTATAGTTGATTTTTTTTCTATGTGTTTTCAGTAGCAATTGTACAAGAACAAACAGAAGAAACATTGCATTGGATCTTCCTTTTTACTTATTTTTGAAGATTTATGAGATCAGACAATAGAAGGGTATATATTGTGTAAAATTTCCTTATCTCCTTTTGGTTTTACCTTCTTTTTCTTCTCCCTGATTATGAGTTTTTCCTAATGTTGAATCTGTCCATGCATGCTTGACAAGTGTCATACACATGGAACGTAGCCAAATCCAACTCTAGAAGGGGGGTGGGGGACACAGAGAAAGAGAGAGGAGAGAGAGCTAGAGAAAGGAAGGGAGGGAGAGAGGGGGGAGAGAATATGGGTAATTGAAGGGTGAGTAAATTTCATCCCCTTCCCATTGATGAGTGGTAAGCACAGCCTTAAAGAAAGCTCAAGATAGGAAATGAGAATCTATTTTTTGCAGTCAAGCTTAGCTCTCACACACCTCTCTCAGGTCATCTCTCCGGACAGATGACAATTTTAGCATTTAAAGAAATGCATTTGCTTGGATTACATGGTCTCTAAATGTAAACCAAGTACTACTTCTTGATATTCAGCCACAAAAATATTAACCATCTCCAACCATGGAAGAGAAACAGGTTATACTGGACTTCCTAAAAGACAGTTCTATATTGTACTTTATGGATCATCTAAGGAAAATTTCCAAATATTATATTTCGCTGACTTTAAAACTTAACTTCTTCTTAAGATGTTAACCTACTATATATGATATAGATCATATATATATATATATATATATATATATATATATATATATATCATATTCTCTCTCTTTTATTCCCTTTCTCCTTCTTTTCTTCCCCTGATTTCCTCATACCCACCTTTGTCATACATTCCCAGGACTTCAACCATTAAGAGCTATATGCGGGGTGCCTGGGTGGCTCAGTCAGTTAAGCATCTGAATCTTGATTTCAGCTCAAGTCATGATCTCACAGTTTGTGGGATCTAGACCCACGTAAGGCTCTGCACTGTCAGCATGGGAGGATTCTCTCTCTCCCTCTCTTTTTTCCCCTCCCCACCCTCTCAAAATACATGAAATAAACTTTAAAAAAAAAAGAACCATGTGAATCACTTTCCATAGATACCCTTATTTACTTAAACAATTTGATTGAAAAACCATTCTTGCTAAATTTAGCTTGAATCTGAAGTTTGAAAACATAGTTTTAGGTGTTTAGGGTATTAGAGGGTTTTGGTGACATCTTTGTAAGACGATAGCTCATCATAGCAAATAAATTTTATCTATTTGAAGATATTTTACATTTTAGTATGGATTTTTCTAGATGACTTATAGAGAATGGCATTTTATATATTCATTTATCTATATGACTAAACTATTGTCGATATTCATCTCCATATAATTTTTTCTTGTTTTCTAATTCTTTGCTCTCATCTCCTTCTTTAGTCTTGGGGAAAAAAATGACCTAGAGCATGTCATTTATTACTTATTCTTAAAGACAACATAGCCTTTTGACACTTCTATTTTCTAGCGTGCCTTCCTGGATTTTATGGTTTGGATTGTGCTCACATCTGTGACTGCAAAAATGGAGCCAGTTGTGATGCAGTGAATGGACAGTGCATTTGCCCAGCAGGTTTCCATGGCAGCCAGTGTGAAAAAGGTATAGCCAGAGCATTTTTAGACATATGGGAATTCTGTGTGACCATGACATCTTTCCAACTGAGGGCCAAAATACAAACTCCAGTTGAAAACATGGAATAATCATCTAAACTTCCGACTTGGACATTAAAGAGACAAGAATTCATTCTACGCCAATATAGTTGTTCTTTCTGATTTTGCTTCTAGTTGATCAAAATGTTTTGCCTCCTATAAATGAAATTGTTTAATATCTCAAAACATCACCAACGCTGTTAACTTTTTTTTTTGATATCTTTATTTATTTTTGAGACAGAGAGAGACAGAGCATGAGCAGGGGAGGGGCAGAGAGAGAGGGAGACACAGAATCTGAAGCAGGCTCCAGGCTCCGAGCTATCAGCACAGAGCCTGACACGGGGCTCGAATTCACGGACTGTGAGATCATGACTTGAGCTGAAGTTGGACACTTAACCGACTGAGCCACCCAGGCACCCCAAAAGCTGTTAGCTTTTAGTGGACAAATGATCTCCCTCTGAATGAAAAATATTTCATTAAATGTTTTTAAAAGACTATGTTGGGTTCAATGGAATTGAAATAAATATAAGGGTTTTATGAAAAAATATTGAAAGATGTGAATTGGGCTTTTATCACAAGAAAGTAGTGGCAGCCATGAACGTGGATGAATAGACGGAGGTGGGAATTTGGGCTACTCAGTTTGAAACAAAGTATTATAAAGTCCTAAAAGACTCTGATCAGCCTACTTCTAAACAATACCAAACTACATAGTTCTTAGTAAACAACTCTAAGTCTTACTCTCTATTATCTACAGTCTTGTGCATATCATTACAACAACCATGATAATAATACTATAATATATAATATAATAATTTGACTTTATGTGAACCAAAATTATTGCCTCTTAAAAAGATTTATATATTAGTCTCATACCATATCCTCATTTGTCACTAGAGCCTTATATATAGTATTTCTTGTCCATCCTTTATTCATTTATTATTTAGTGATTCAATAATGTGCTCTTGTTATGTGCCTGATTCTGCATTAAAATGTGGGAATATAGTGGAAAACATAGAGCTAACAGTCTTCTGAGGAGATACACAATAAATAGCTTTTTAAGGAAAAGTATTAAAATGCCCTTAGTTAGTGGACTCAGTCTCTTTCCTTAAATTCCTATCTTCAAAAAGCTTACCCACATTCTGACAGATATAAACCATTGTCGAAATATATAGATTTTAAGACCTGAATGTGAAATTGTGTATACAATGCAGCCTCTTTCTGAAAATTCCAAAACTTCCCTCCCTTCTTCTGACCAACAAATATCAGTTTACCATCCCATTTTGTTAGTTGGGACTTAATCTTGAGGAAATTGTATTTTTTTAAATTTTTTAATATGTATTTATTTTTGAGAGAGAGAGAGAGAGAATCAGAGAGTGCGAGCAAGGGAGGGGCACCGAGAGAGAGGGAGACACAAAATCTGAAGCAGGCTCCCGGCTCCGAGCTGTCAGCACAGAGTTCGACATGGGGCTCAAACTCAGGGACCATGAGATCATGACCTAAGCTAAAGTCGGATGCTTAACCAACAGAGCCACCCAGGCACCCCGAGGAAATTGTATTTTAATCTCAATTTAAGTGCATCAGTGAAAGCTCAGAGGGTTAATTTTTCAGTATTCCTTGGTAGAGTATTCACCTGGAATGTTTGGAGACAATTGCCATCAACTTTGTGACTGTGAATGAGAAAGGTCCTGCCACTCAGTAACTGGAAAATACTTCTATCCACCTGAGAAAACTGGAGCCACATGTGATGCTGGTATGAACCAAAGCATCTCATGATGCCCCTCTGATTCATGGTTCACATGGAGATATACAGACGTTTTCATACTAAAAACATTACTAAATTAGAGAACATTGCCCCACCACTGCTTGTCACCTTGCCTTAGTACAATTACCCAGGGTATATAGCTGTTGCATCACAGGCACCCAAATCCAGCACCACAGCTGAGACAGGGCACATTGTAAGTACCTCAGAGTAATCCAGTTAAATACCCTCATCACAAAAGTTATTCAGAAAAGTAACTAAAATTAAGGCAATTAAGGTACGATTCCAAATAGTATTCTTGAGAACCGAGTTCCCACCTACTCATTGTAAATTGAGATGTATCCTTTATTTTCCATTCCACTCACAAGAATGACCTGGAATGTAAAATCCTAAATCTTCAGGGAGTGTCTTCAGAAGAGGAGAAAGCAGATTGAATGGATCCTTGATACATCACTTGCTATTTAACTTGATGGATGTTTACTAGATGAAAAGATTTTATACATTTCACTATAGCCCTGAAGGACTGACCCTGCCACAAATTATGATCCAAAGTAGAGCATTTAATCTCAGAATTTACTTTCCTCCTTGCCAGAAAGAAGGGTTGAGGCTACATATTGCTAAGATCATTTCCAGCACTAATCTATGATTCTGTAACTTGGAATTTCAGTAATGCTGAGAAAACCATAGTAACAGGCTATAGGAGAGTACTTCTTACGCAGCATCATCTCCCCCACTCCACTTTGCTTCTAAGAAATAGTGGGGGGAGAAAAAGCTACTTTTTGGAATGCCTTGCCCCATCTTAAACACTTTGCATGCATTCATTTAATTCTTACCACCACTCTATGCGGTTGTTGCTATGGTTATTCCTATTTGACAGATGAAGAAATGGAAGCACAGAAAGGTAGTAAGTGGCAGAACCAAGATTTGAACCCAGGCAGACTGTTTTCAGACTTTGGGTAATACTATTAGTGGTCAATACTGTATGTGTGAGTATCTGTATACAGGCCAGAATAAGGAACCTCCAGTAGCTCATCAAGAGTGTTATATCCTTTCCTCTACTTTTTTCTTCCCTTTCTATAGACTTTGAGACCAAGGTAAAGGGGTTATGAATACTGACTTGGAACCTTATGGGTTCTTCCAACTCAGGCACAAGAAAGCTTTGCTTTCTTGCAAAGCTGCTTCATTTAAATGTCTAATCCTTGTGTTCTGCTGCACTGCAGGCTTGTGAGTTGAGCCACTGTCTATTTGTCCATCCAGCACATGATAGTCTGTAGCAAATTTTTGTTGAAGGAATTCTGGCTTCTCTTCTCTGCATTCTTCGCGGGGTCATGGTAGACAAAAGTCCTGGAACCTTGTCATATCTAAACTAAATATGTCAGAATAAACATTTACATAACATCTTGGTGAAGCCACAGCATGCATGTCACCAATGAAATGCTCAGGAAAGGCAGAATGCTTGTAGCATTTGTGGTTTGATCTAAATATCGAGAAAAACCACTAGTGTTTATTGAATGCATACTATGTGCCAGACATTTTAATTTATGCTAGGTGCCTTTGCAATCATAGGAATTGCTTTTGGTTCTCTATCCGCAGAGATATGTTAGAGAGGCATGTCTAACATGCCTTGTCCATTAACCATAGGTGGCTATTTAATTTAAATTTGGTTTGATTTAAAATTCACCTCAGTCGCACATTACATGTCAAGTGCTCAAGTGGCTACGGCATTTGATAACGCAGTATAGAACATTTTTGTCTTTGCAGAAAGTTCTATGGGACAGCACTCAGAAGTGGCTTAATGCTAGCCACTAAACCAAGAGAGCTGGTGGACAGGCTGGAAATTAAAGCCTCACTCTATGGACTTTCCATGGACAAAATTCCTGTATCACATAGGCTCTTTCATCCACAAGTAATTACCACGTGACAGTGGATCATGTGTACTAATGTGTCCATTCTCAGTGGGCACTTCAAGGCCCCTCTTGTCACGAGCTCTTTGGGATACCCACAGCCTACACAGATGTACTACAGGGTCTTTTATTTGCATTTTTATTTTCAATTAGGCACAGTTCATCTGTGATATTAACTGTGAGCAGCTGTGTCTATGCAGGCACTATAAAGATAAAAGACCTCATTTTAATTTGAACTCTGGTAAAAGACCCATTAAACAGCCATAATGTTAATTCATAAAAGAATGTAGCAGCTTTTTATTGGATTATTTCCCCACCCTCTTGGTAAATTAACATTTGCAGACATTCAAACAGATGTCTTAAATACACATCGTTATTAACATGAAAATGTGGTATTTTTATAAATTAAAATCAGATTCTGAACTGCTCAGGAAAGATCCTGATTCATAACTCCTTTACAAACAAGAACACTTAGGTCTTACCACCAAACTTCCTCCCACACACTGGGCAGAGGTGAATGCGTTAGTTTGAATTTGAAATGACAGAATTCTTTTTTAACTTCATAAAGTTTGGAGTTTTAAAGAAGAGATTCATTTCAAAGCAGCATTTACATCACCTCCAAACTCCTTTACCTACCTGTTGTACCTTCCTTTAGGAAAGAGTTGAATTACTCTATCAAAGCGATTAATTACAAAATTGATTTCTCAGTCTCCATTTATACCATATTTAAAATCTAAGTAGTTAATTACTTAAGGCAAGAGCTCTAAAGCACCTCTTAAGCCATCTTCATTGTCCGAGAGAAAAAAAAATCCAACTGCTCGTGGTAAATTTAGGTTGAATCTCCAACCCAGCAAAGAGAATTTTGAGGCACTAAAGAAATGTTTAACAAAATTTTGCCTACAGACTCAAGACTTGCTCTAGTATCTATTTATCTGTCATCTGTCTATCATCTATCATCTATCTATCCACACACAATTATATATATGTTACATATTTTTATTATGTATGTTATATATTTTTATTATCTATGTTTTATATTTTTATTATATATATGTATATGTTATTTTTTTTCTGAATTTTCCTCTTTCCAGTGTTCTAATTTCTTATTTGGTCTTTCTTCTATCTGTATGCTTTGTCCTTCTACACAATATTGGAGAATGACCAAAGAGCAACAGGCAAGAACTTAGAAATCCAGCTCCGCCATTCACCTGGGATATAACATGTACGAAGGTTTCTTAAGCCACAGCGAACCTTCGTTTATCTCTTTCCAGAATGAGAAGGCTTACGTCACTGCCTTGCCTACCTCACAAGTGTTTGTTAGAACCAAATGAAATAATGTATTAGGAACCCATTTTGTAAACTGCACAGAGTGAGGTGACTGTTATTAATACAAGTTAGATTTCTCTGATCCTTAAATATTGGTAAATTTATTTAATTCCTAGTCTTTCCAGTGTGACTAGAAAGTATGAATCGATTTTCTGTTTCCATGGGCTGGACTGGGCTGGACTTTCTCCCTAACCTCACAATCCTTCAGAGACAGAACCTGTTAATTCTCTACTAATTCTCTTCTGGACTAATACCAAACACCCAGACTGGGGTGTGATATTTGAAGGACCCCTTTTAGTCCATTTTTAGTTATTTTAATAAAACGTTAACTCTTTTTATCCCTTCCTTTTATTCTTCCACCAGTCGTAATCACAACCCAATTCAATTTAAACATAGTTATATCCCTTTAGTACATATAGCAGGATTTCACAGAGTTAGGTATACAGGAGATCTATGGCCCTTTTGATATATTTTAAGAGATGAAAGAGCTGAATTTAAAAGCATTTCATTTTCAACAACATAAGCTCAAATGATTGTGTTTCAACCTAAAGACAAATTTCATATATTGCGTATTCTGAGCGAGTGTTGCCTTGTTCTGACCTCAAGACAACTAATCCATTTTCCCTGGGTCCCTCAGAATGCCACTGTTGTAAGCTCTATTGAACAATCTAATTCTGAGAAGGTACTTTAAAAATGTAAGCTGCTGTCCTGCCTTCTCCTCTTTTCAGTTTTGTCACTAATTTCCTTGACACCCCCAGCTTCCTCCTGTTTTCCATTAAAGTCCTTACTTTTATTATATAACATTCTAGCATGGGAAAAAGATACCACATGGTTAACCAGAATTCTTTACAAGTCTATCATTATCCTATTCGTTTCCAAGAAATAGTAGTAAAAAGACTGTGTGATAAAAAAGCATATTTGAATTGCCCTTATTTTTATTTTTCTCCCTCACAGAATGCAGGTCAGGCCAGTATGGATCGAACTGTGCTCTGAAGCGTCAGTGTATCCACAGAGCTCACTGTAACTCTCATGTTGGAAGCTGCACTTGCCCCTCAAAGAGAATGGGTCCAACGTGTGAGGAAAATGATTTGGGCGAGCCTCAATAACCAAATACTAGCAGCTTTTCAGTGGGTGAATAGAATGTTGCCAGGGTTCACCCATGGTTCATCATCTTAACTTTGGCAGAGAAATGTACTTACTCAACAACTATCTTCGGCCCAGCTTCGCCTGTTGTGAGGTGAAAAACAGGACGTTTCAACTTTATGGCTTCCAAAGACAAGTTCCATTCTCTAACCTACCCTTCCCAACTGCTTTTTGCTGAAGAACATGCCCAAGAAAAAGAATGTTTTTTCAAGATCCCAATCATAGTAACATTTTGGACTAATAAATAAAACTCTTTTTTTTTTTTTATATGCACAGGCGGTATTTAAATTTGGAATGAAGAACTGCTTCTCAGTTCAGGTTGGACTGCACTGAAATATTCACACCTATTCACCGAAGACCTCAGTGGCTATTAAGTAGCTGGATCCTCTTTAGAAATGTCTAGAATTTCATCTATTTATTCTCAGTATCCTGCTTCACAGTTCAGTCTGCTTCAGATTGTTAATGTATTGTATTTCAAACATGACTTTTGGTGTGGGAGACTATTAAGACGTAGCCACATAAAAATCAGTGTAAAAGTATGATGTGCACACTTATAATGAATCATCAAAATGTTTAGTGGTGTTCTCCCCATCAATGGTCAGCCTACAGGAAAAAAGTCAGTGAGCAAGGCAAGTTCTTAGCCAGCCCTCGGAGACAGATTTCCCATAGAGAAGGGCCTGCTGGGAATTAGGCTTTTAATCCACATTGGTATTCTTCACCCAAATTGCTCATCAACCAGGTAGGTTCCACGGCTGACTATTTGTAAGCATACACCCTCTGATAAGCCCAAGAAAGATTTAACGTTAAATATGATTGTATTTCTTCTTCTCAAGTAGTTTATGAACTAGTAAATCTAAAATGTCAACTACTGGTTAATTCACATTAGAAACAACAATTTTCTTGATTGGAAGTGCTTTTCTCATGTTATCTCTATTTGATTGGGATAAAAATAGAAAAAAAAATCAGACTAGATATTTGACTTAAATGTCTAGAGTAGCTTGTGAATCAAAACTGATTTAGGATAGAATTTACTGAAGGGTTTATTAAAAATACTTGGTGTTATCAATTCAGTATGGTTTCTGATGTTTACTTACATTTCCTATATCTCAGCACATTTAACAAATCTATAGCATACATATAATAGGCCAAACTTAATGTTTTTAAATGCTATCAAGGACTTGATAAATAACACTTTAAGAGATTATTCTTTTTTTAATTTTTTTTAACATTTATTTATTTTTGAGAGTGAGAAAGACAAAGCATGAGCGGGGAGGGGCAGAGAGAGAGGGAGACACAGAATCCGAAGCAGGCTCCAGGCTCTGAGCCATCAGCACAGAGCCTGACACAGGGCTTGAACTTGGGAACACCGACATCATGACCTGAGCTGAAGTCGGATGCCCAACCGACTGAGCCACCCAGGCGCCCCTTAAGAGATTATTCTTAAATTTGGCTTAGTCTTAATAGAGTCATGATGACCTTATCTTTTTTTTTTTCCCTCAAACTACAGTATTTGGAATTAAAGTTTTATGTTTATATTTAATTTCATTTAAACTATTTTTATCAACTCAGTTGAAAACTATGAGCATTCTGAGTACTTGCTCATTTTCTTTACCTTTTTTTTTTTTTTTTAAGTGTCTCTTGGCTATACCTATCTGACCTGCAAAGAGAATAAGATATATAAAAACAACATTCTCTTTTGGGCTGCCATCCACCACTGGACTCCCTTCATTTCAAGACTTAAAAAAACAGTGACTACAGAGAAAAGAAGCAAGAAACCAGATTTCTCTTCCTTACTAGAGATGTTATCTCCTATTAAGACAGGCAAGAAACTCTAGATTTGGCAGGGTAAAAAAGAGTAAGACTTCTTTTGGTTGAATTTGTTTCCTTATGTACTGCTTAACTTTTTATAAATGTGAAACCATGTGTGTAAAATGCTAAGCACAGTTCTTGGCAAATGTCAGGCGGTCCATATATTATCTTCTTTCACCTCCTTTTCCACCCCAAGCTCTAAAACAAATTTTGAGAGTGGGCAAAGTCAAAGCATGTGCTTGTACTTGCACAGTCACATGACCCATTAAACAAATTGAGTTTCACTTTCCTTCTTATACCAGTCAACAGGAAATAATGCAAGTGGCTGTTGCCCCATTTCTTTACAAAAAAAATTGTAGGTTGTCTTTCATATCAAAAAAGAAAACAGAGACATGTTTAAAGTCTGGAATATTTTCATCTTTCTTAAGTCATCTTGAATAATGTTGATTTAGGTGGTACCCTGCAAAAGTTAATAGTCATATGGTAGGTCATCCCTCCTAAAAATAGTCCAGTCCTTCTGCTTGAGAACACTGGCAGATATCTGAAAATCATATCAAACAATACCATTTCATTCACGGACCAATATACAATGAATGATAATCTTAAATAATTGAATAACCAGAAAACTCTAAAATAGAATTTTCTTGCAAACTCATACAACAGAATTTAAAAATTCATTTTTTAATAACTGCCATTTTAGAATGCTTCAAATTAAAAAAATAATATATAATGACCTACATTTTTGAACAAATAAAGTATATTTTTTATATTTATAAGGATTTAACTGAGCTTGCCACATGTAAACAGTTATTCTGGTACAGTGAAGGGTGATTTGGCTTCTAAGAAATAACTTGCACAAAATTACAAGGAGTTCAACTATTGTTTAATGTTTATTTATTTTTGAAGGAGGGAGAGACAGAGTGTGAGTGGGGGCGGGGGCAGAGAGAGAGGGAGACACAGAATCTGAAACAGGCTCCAGGCTCTGAGTTGTCAGCACAGAGCCCGATGCGGGGCTCGAACCCACAAACCGTGAGATCATGACCGGAGCTGAAGTCGGAGGCTCAACGGACTGAGCCACCCAGGCACCCCAAGAGTTCAACTGTTGTTTAAAATGACGCATGATTGGGACACCCGCGTGGCTCAGTTGGTTAAGTGTTTGACTCTTGGTTTCAGCTCAGGTCATGATCCCATGGTTTGTGGGTTCCAGTCCTGCATCAGGCCTATGCTGACTGCGTGGAGCCTGCGTGGGGTTCTTGCTTTCCTTGTCTCTCTGCCCCTCCCCCCTCTCACTCTCAAAATAAATAAATAAACTTAACAAGATAGAATGAAGCATGATTTAGTAGGTATGTCCTCCTCACACTAAAGTCCAACACTGAATTAGAATCATTGTCATGAGGAAGAAATAATTTATATTACGCTTCTTATTTCTCCTCCGTATAGAATCTGCCCTTGGAATTTAGAAATTCTGACCCCAGAAAGAAACTCATCTACCCATTATACCCGTTTACAAAAGTGCCTATGCTGAGATAGTTCAGGCTCTTTCACTTGAAATACAAGATCAGAGTGGGGATTATTATGCTTTTCTGCAATAATATAGCTCAAGTTTAAAGAAAAGTGAGCAGATGTATGGAAGTGTGCTGGCTAATTTGGACTTTCAATCTAACATGCCTGGGATATACCATTTCAGTTTAACACCTAACTTTCCCCCTGCTTTTTCTAACTTCTACACTCATTTATTGAGTTTTCCAGATGAGACAGCTATTTGACACAGGTTAAATTATTTTTAGAGAACTTGGAAATCATTCCAAGAGTTAGTGGCAAGAATGGCATTTCCTTTGTTAGAAATAGCAAAGAAGGTTTGGCTTCTCCTGGGCCTCTTTCACCTTGGTTTCTCCAGGACCTGGTAATACAGATGTAGCAAGAATTTAAAAAAGCATTTTGATGAAGTGAACAAATAATAGCAACTGTCTACACTCGAGGAGTTATGTATGCAATTCAGTTGAAATAACTTTTCATGTTTCTATAATAGAAAAAAAGTCAAAGTAGCTGAGCTTTTAAAATACATTTTGAAGTGATTCCAAAGTTTTGACCGTTTTAGCTAATCATGTGATACTATGTTCTATTTTTCCTGCTTATATTTTATTTGTTCTAAATAAAAGACATAAAATCCAATAGTTAAGGTTCAGGAAATATATTTCAAAGCAGTAGATACCTCTTTTTTATATTCTTACAAATTCATACTCTTCCATCTCTAAATCTTCTGTCAGGAGTGTATGAAACATCAGTTCATCATTCTTCACTTTAATGTTTGTGTGCAAATAGCTCAAATTTCAAAGAATATTGATTAATTTAATGTTTATTTATTTTTGAGAGAGAGAGAGACAAGAGAAGGGGCAGAGAGAGAGGGAGACCGAATCCCAAGCAGGCTCCATGCCATTAACACAGAGCCCAATGCAGGGCTCGAACCCACAAACCGTGAGATCATGACCTGAGCCAAAACTAAGAGTCAGACACTTAATGGACTGAGCCACCCAGGTGCACCAGTATATTAATTAATTTAAATAATGAATATTAACATTTTAATTAATATTCTTCCACTGGATATCTTAAAAATGTAGAGAAAGTTTAATCATAATGCCTCGACTTAAAAAGGACATAAAGATATTGCCCAGCTTTCATGAGACAAATTCTCAATAGCCCATTAGGCAAAAAGATTCATGTAAAGATTTGAATATTAAGTGCTTAAGTGTTGACAATATTGGTCTCTTGAAATGTAGAGTATTGGTTTGTGAATAAAATTCCATATGTAGGATTTGGATGGATATAGTAGCAAATGATTAACACGAATAATGAAGTTGTGACTTATTAGTTATCTAAATGCTCAACTGGTGACATTTTGAATCATTTACTAACTGAGAAGTACTTTCATTAGTGTCAGTTTTTAAACATTGCCTAAAAAGCAACTTTCTGTGCTTTAACTCTATCTTGAACTTCCTAACTCACTCAAAAGAATTTATTAAGTGTCTGCAACACTAGATACTGTTAGAGGCATGAAAAAACCAGTAGTGAACGAGATGGATGTGGTCCCTGCCTTCATAAACTTACAGTCTAGTAGGTGACATTAGCCAAAGAGACCAATGTTTTTCAACATTCTTAGCTTTGCAATGAGTTTTATAGTTCATCAATCCTTTTATGGTTCACTAATCCTTCTCTAAGTCTATTTCTCACAAATTTGTTAATTCTCCTTTATTAATACATGCTTTGATAAGTCAGATGTATTCCACCTAACCTTAAAAATCCACACAGCAGATTTTACTCTTAATGCCACTACAGGAAATGAAATATTTTTTTAAAAAACTTGTGAAATGCCATTTTACATTTTTAGAACACTGTATTATTTTTTGCCATGTAAAATGGAAGCCTCCTTTCAAATCTGTTAGTGCAACTATAACACCACGGGGATTTAGGGAGTGGAAGCACAAGGAAGAAAAAAGAGTACTTCCCTTATTCTGACAACTGTCGTATAGTTCACCATCCACCACCGTCTTCTCTTTTGGCCAGGACAGTGTTTCCTGGTGATAGAGGAGGTTTTTTAGGTGGTTTTTCTTTTAAGAATCTGCTTTTATTACAAGGCAAGTCATTCTCTCAAGCATTAAAAAATATCTTGCTCTTTAATAGTGCCTTAAAACAAGATTAAATTATTCATTTATTTTTTAAATTGTTGCAAAATACACACGATATGAAATTTACCATCACCGTTTTTCAGTATCCAGGTCAGTGTCATTAAGTACATTCGCGCTGTTTTGCTCTAATCATTAAGGATTATTTCTTTTAATATCAGAAGAATTACCTGATGCCATTTGAGTAACAGGTACAGTCCCCAGTACCACAGCTATGGTATAGAGGCTCCCAAGGCCCTGGGGCCTTAATGCAACATTTTCCAGTGAGTATCCCATGGAATGCAAATTCATAGGATTTAGGAAGGAGAAAAGAGGGAAGAGAGAGAATTCCTTGGGTCTTAGAGTAAAAAACAACACCAACAACGAGGAAATTCTGTGCTAAACAAATAAATAGCAGATTGCACTGCCATACTTATTAAGAACTCTAATATTCAATTGTGATTTGTGAATTTTCAGTAGGAAGGCATAGTATGCAAAAAAATTCCAAATTGTTTAACTAGGAGTCCCTTTTTTCAGGGGCGTTTTGAAAAACTAGTATCCCAAGGAACACCTTTGGTAAAAAATGGGAATAAATACATAATTGAGTGATCCCTCGGAAACATCCATGATCTGATACCATGATCACACATTTTTATGGTGTTTCTAGTAATTGCCTGAGAGAATTCTGAGCAAGGCCTGTATTACTTTATAGCTTCTCATGGATTTGCTATGAGCCAGTGTTTCTTGAATGGAACTTGGGAAATGCAAAGTAGAATGTTGATAAAGCTCTTTTGAAGAGTTCTGCCTTTCTTGCTTATCTGATTAGTATGTGAAGTTGAGTCACTTTTAAACATTAAGGACAATTAGGAAGAGGTGAAATAAATTGTATTCTTTTTAAATGAAATATTATAAAACTTTTATAGGAATATGTATGAGAAAATAAAAGACCAAAGTTTTACTAACATCTGGGCATTTTATAGTAGTTTTACATACCATATCTTGAATAACCCCTGGGGATTATTTAAATGATTTAAAAATTCCAAAGAGAATGTTTAGTAGCATACTGGAATGAATATAATTCCTTTTTGAGAATCACTAAATGGTTACATAAGTCCTCGTCATATCATGATTGAAGTGTATAAATTCTAATACTACAGTTATTATGATCTAAGTATTATTTGCTAATGATCCTTATATCATTTATTAAGTGCTTAACATAAATTAGCCCCAGCTCTACGTGCACACACACACACACACACACACACACACACACAGGCCTATTTATGTTTTTGGTAAAAGGTTGTGGGGAATTTCCTTTTGAATTATATATGTAAGACAGTTTTGGTTAAAACTCTTTAAAATTCCACATTATTACAAATGAATGTACAGTGTGGCATTCAGAAAAACCATCTTTCTCTCTAACAAAAGCCTCCAGTACTACATGACTTTGATATATATATTTACATTTTAAATTAATAAATAGTGATACGAATCAGTTCACATAGGATCAGGCAAAAATAACCTTCTATTCATAATTTGAGATATTATAACCTAGCTATATTACATGTCAGAAAACCAAGCAAAACAAGGGGGCAACACTTAAACAGAGTATAGAATCTTGCATTACTTGGAATCACAGAAGCACAAAATTGGAAAATACCTTAAAGCCCCTCTAGTCTTTAAGTTTTATAGACAAGGAAACTGAGGCTCAGAGAATTCGGTCCCACAGTGAATAATACATCACAGAACCAAGACTCTCTTGTCCTATATCCTTCGTGTTTTGCTTTTTGGTTGTTACCTTTTCTGAGACACGTGAGAAATTCCTTTAGCTAGAAGGGTCAGTGAACTTTGCTTTACAGAAATCCCTTTGAATTCTAGCTGTAATACCATAGAACTTTCAAACTTACAGTGCCCCCCTTTTTTTGGATATTCACACTGATTCTGGAAGCAGTAGTTAGATACAAATATAAGGAATGGAAGCCAATAACAGGTCCATGGTCCTGGTGATTTCACGGTGTTCCAAGAAAAATAATCTGAATTTTAAAGGTTTTTATATCTTCTTTACCATATATTATCCAAATTTATTTTGAAAGACTGTTTAGCCTACATATTTTAACAATATTTTATTTTGCCATTGCTATCACTTTCTATAATGAATAATAAGCACAATTCCTATATTTAAGCCACATATACATGAATTCTTCATTTAAGTTTATCATATAAGTGCCAAAGAAACCTCTAAAAAGTATTTTTGGTTGCTACACCACTTGTAACCATAAGGAAAAGTTGCATTAATGTGTTTTTCCCCCATTAGTGTGAAAGCACTTGGGATTAAAAACCCCAGAGATATCGGGGTGCCTGGGTGGCTCAGTCAGTTAACCATCTGACTTTGGCTCAGGTCATGGTCTCGTGGTCCATGAGTTCAAGCTCCGCGTTGAGCTCTGTGCTGACAGCTCAGAGCCTGGATCCTGCTTCGGAGTCTGTGTCTCCCTCTCTCTCTGCCCTCCCCCGTTCATGCTCTGTCTCTCTCTGTCTCAAAAATAAATAAACGTTAAAAAAAATAAAAAAAAAAACAACCCAGAGATATCAATGCATCAATTCTATATACATTTAATTAACCAAGTGTACTGTCTGATACTCAAGAATTCAAAGAAATTTAGAATATACATATATATGCATATATATATACATATATACGCATATATGTATATATATATATATACATATATATGCATATATATATACATATACTTCTAAGGCAATGCTTATCAACATTGATCAGGAAGCAGAACAAGTGAATATCATGGTACTCAAAATGATATATGGATTAGTGAAATATTCAATCATACTACATGAGCTGGAATCAGAACTATTTAGAAAACTATAACTTCTATTATAGGTATATAAAACAGAAATCTTAAACATGGGAATATATGACACCAAAAATATATTAACTATTCTATTAGGCACAATCACCTTTCTCAGAAATTCCATCAATACATATTTTATGATACTTGGGGACATTCATTTTGTCAGACTCAACAATTCTTGGACATCAGTTTTTTAAAAGAGAACTGTTATTGATCAAAATGTTAAAGAAAATCCAATCAAATGTGAACTTGGTAAATGACTGGCCATATTCAACTAAACAGTGGAACCCTTCTCCACATTTTCAGCACACCATTGTAGAGTTTGAGAACTGTTGTCTCCAAGTCTATATTATAGTTTACTGATCAATTATTTAAATAATAGGTAAATACAGTGACTGTATTTCAGTCTATAAATGTATAATTTTTAAAAATAGAGAACCTAAAACTTTATTCAATAATATACTTTTTAAAACAAACTTGGGTATATAAAAATCATGCCTCTTTTAAATAAACACTTTATGATATTTTTGTGATACTGTATGTTAAGAGTCACAAGCATCTTTGGGTGCCTGGGTGGCTCAGTGGGTTGGGTCCAGATCTTGACTTCAGGTCGGGTCATGATCTCACAGCTAGTGGGTTCAAGCCCCCCCTCATTTGATTTGACAATGTCAGTTGTCAGTTCCCTGGAAGGTATGATGTCTTTTCCACTCTGATTATTTGAAAGTATTTGTTGTGACAAATTAATCTTTTTGAAAGACTTTTCCTTTCTCCTTTATCTCCTTGGTCTAGTCTTGCATTTATAGGTATTTTTCTCTTGGATATTTTATCCTGATTTCTTTTTTTTTTCTTTCTTTGTAAACAATAGTATGTTATCTTTCCTAACTCACAGGGTTGGTGTCAAGTTATTTATTCATGAGGGAATATTTCTTAGACATTAAAGTATTGTGTGTATGTTATTATCCTTTTTATCATTATTTAATCAAGCAAAATGCAGTGAGTCAACTGGCTCAGTGTATAGATAAAGTAGTCTTAACAGATTTTTTTTTTCTCAAACATCTGATTGTGTTTATCTTTGGTTGATGATAATAATTACATAATTAGCTACTGACATTTATCAAGTTCTTAATATATACCAGACACTATAATAAGCATTTTTCAAACAATTTAATTAATTGTCACAATAATTATTTGGTAGATATGGGCCTATATCTGAGTTTTCTTTTTAACGGTTGAGAAAGTTAATACCAAAAAGAATCAGATAACTTATACAGGTCCTATGGCTCTTAAGTGGGACAGAGCTCAGGTTTGCCTGATTCTGGGAGCCAAGCTCTGGACTATATTATGCATGCAATTTTGAAACACTACCATATAAGATGAAAATCTATAGCTGGAAATGTTGGAAGGTAATAGAAATTTGGTGAATCCAAATAAGAGTGTGTTCATACTACAGATGCTGATTCAGACACATGGATTTAGTCACATTTTCAACCACCATTATTTTGCTGTATGAAAAATGCATTTGTATACTCTTTTAGAAGATGTATATAAGAAATTAATAAATAAATGGTATCTCCGGGTGGTTTTGACTTTATACAAAAAACATTCACAGTAATTTCAGCTGCACCTGTTCTGTCCCAATTCCCAACCAGATTCTTAAAAATCAGAATAAAAAAAAAAAATCTTTGGGTATTCTAAGATATTGCATGCTTTGGTTCTTCACTTACAACAGTATTTCCAGCTAACTTTTGTCCCTACTTATTTGTCCACTTAACATCAGGCTTTTGTTATGGACATTCTTTGCTGGGGCAAGGACATCAGGTTTTCTTTTCACATTTTTAGGTACATAATACTCTGTTTCTCAGGACTCACAGGGATAGAGCTTACATTCTTCATTTAAAAACTTTTGACATGGGGTGCCTGGGTGGCGCAGTCGGTTGGGCGTCCGACTTCAGCCAGGTCACGATCTCGCAGTCCGTGAGTTCGAGCCCTGCGTCAGGCTCTGGGCTGATGGCTCGGAGCCTGGATCCTGCTTCGGTGTCTGTGTCTCCCTCTCTCTCTGCCCTCCCCTGTTCATGCTCTGTCTCTGTCCCAAAAATAAATAAATGTTGAAAAAAAAAATTTAAAAACTTTTGACAATGACTCTTTGCACCAAGAAATCCATCATCTATACCATCCCCTTCCTACTTAAGTTTCTACATCCATTCCACCATGTGCCCTCGAGCCACAATGAAGAATTGCTTTACCTCTGAACTCACCATACCCCCATGCCATTCTGGCTCCTCAGAATGCTCTTTATTCTCTGCATGGTGAATTATTCATCCTTAAAAGATCATTCAAAGAGTCTTACCTAATCCTCCACCCCCACCCAAAAGCATACAGAAGTTTTCTTTTCAAACTTCTACAGCACAGAAGCTGGCACATAATGGGAGAGAAACAATGATTTATGGAATTGTCAACAGCATTAAAAATGAATTAGAGACTGATCTACCTGTCAGGAGGCCTCTTCTCTCTTAGAAAATTTAGAGCTCCTTGTTTAAATTTCAAACACTCATTTCCCTTGTGGCTATTATTGGCTTGGACCAGCAATAGCCAAATGAACATATGTGGACAGTAGATGCCAAATAATGTGATTTTATTGAAATATGCATGTGGCTTTTTTGTTGGCGGGAGAGTATACTGCTATCCCACCATATATACTTAGTTCAAAAAATGCAGCATAAGGAAAAAAACAGATCCCATCTGCCAGGCAAAATAGCTATAAAGTGGAGAAATCAGGTTTTTAATGAATCCATTGAGAGTGACTTGAGTTATTTTTTAATGTAAGAGCAAATAAACTCTTGAGCAGAGCTGCATAGCCATGTAGTATTCTTTTAATTTATAGCTAGGCCAAGTCCAAATCCTGGTTTTAGCTAAATTAGAATGTTCCCAGAAGAGAGAATGATTAGACAATACAAGCAGGCTTATATTGGCCTCCTAAAATTTGGCTCACAGTCTAAAGGGACTAGAATTCCATTCTCAATTCAAGACATGTAAACACTTCTCTACATATTCATGAGACTCACTGCACAAGTTGGCTGGATTTTTCTGTTTTCTTTAGCGCATATCCACAAAAACAAGAGTGTTGCTCTCTCATATTCCAGTCTGAAGGAGTGTGGGATAAGGACAAACACCTGTTCTTTCTTCTTTCTTGGCCAGTATTTTCTGTCTGCATTTTTGGACTTCCATTGTGATCAATGCTTTCCCCCCCCTCCTTTTTTACTCATGGGATTATTTGAAATATAATTCATTCATAGGATTTTAATGGTTAACAAAGAAAGATCCTCTATTGATAAAAATTAATTATGAGGTAATCATGTGAAGACCAAGACATCATAAACAATCAGAGGTTTTGGGGGCTTGTCACTATTAAGATGTAT
Organism: Neofelis nebulosa; assembly: GCF_028018385.1. Classification (NCBI taxonomy): domain Eukaryota; kingdom Metazoa; phylum Chordata; class Mammalia; order Carnivora; family Felidae; genus Neofelis; species Neofelis nebulosa. The sequence continues at coordinate 62,129,192 of NC_080786.1, forward strand.
TGTTTTCCTTAATATTTCACAGCATTCTCCTTCACAGCAGGATGCAGAACTCTGCAGAAACATGACTTTGAATCTCACATGAGTCCTGTACCAATTGAGTATGTTGGATAGGGGTTTAATATGTCTACCCCAGGAAGTAATAGCTTTGTGATCTCCAAGCAATACTTACTCCTTTGTTTATTTATTTATTTATTCATTCATTCATTCATCCATTCATTTAATCCTATTAATGAATTTGTTTATTTTTTTCAAGTTTTTATTTAAATTCTAGTTAGTTAACATATGGTGTAGTATTGGCTTCAGGAGTAGAATTTAGTGATTCATCACTTACATATAACACCCAGTACTCATCCCAACAAGTGCCCTCCTTAATATCCATCAGCTATTTAGCCTATCCCTTATCTGAATAGAGAGGGACAAAGTTCTTCACTCAAAGTTACAAGGAGATTAAATAAAAATAGATTGCAATACTGCACCGTATAGATTCCAAATAAATAGAAGTGGAATCTGCACTATGCAGTCTATGTAGTCTATGTAGATTACATCAGTTTCATCTGTTAATAGCAATACCATTGACAATAATAATAACAGCACTTTCTCACTGAGTACAGAAAGCTGGCCTAAGACTGTATGTGTATTAGTTCTGTAACTCCTGCAATAGCCCTTGTACAGTTCCTCTTGTTATTTATATTCTTTTATCTGTAGAGAACAAGTCTACAGTCTCATAAATACTGTCGTGTACAGGACAGTATTTCCCAAATAAAAAATCAGAACATGGGAAGTGACCGTGGAAAGTTTAACATGATGGATTTGAAATTAGAGGCTTTCTCCGAAAATAGAGAATTAAGAATTACAGTTCTCCCTTCTATGACATGTCTTTATATTTCAGAAGGAAAGTAAAAAAAAAAATCACATTTTTAGTATTTATCAAGGGAACATTTCCAGTGGGCTCAATCATTCCTCTGGTATTCATGCCTTTGAGTAGAGTAAGTAATCTAAATATCTAAATTACCCAGAATTCTAGATATCTATATTCTGTTACTTTTACTAGCAGATAAATGGCTATTGGTGTTTGGAACAAAGTTTCTGATACTATTTGGCTGGTCCCTAAAAGAATGGTATTACAAAAATATTTGCTTTCTACCTAAAGCCAAAGAAAGGTGAGGAGGTCACACTCATTAAGGATCACGGAAGTGGCATCCTGAATTAGGAAGGAGACTGAGATGTCTGGGAAACTGATCACAGATTTTGAGTAAAATGGTATGGAAATTGATGAAATAGAGAAAAGACTGGATAATATGGGTCATTTCTAAATCTGTGATCAGATGAGCTGTAGAAATCTGATCCCATCCCATCTTACTCTTTGTTATTTTTCTCAAGTCCCTGCAAACCCCAAGCCACGGAAACCCCACCTTACTATTTATGGTACATAATTGACACATTGTGTCAGACTTAGACGAGTCACTATATTCTGTAATTTCTATTCTACTTATATCAGGCATGTTATCATGAGGAATTGACTGCTCCTTTAGCATTGTGCTCAAGGGCAATTTGCCCCAGTGACTCCCTGGAAAATGCTGGACTCAGCATTTTCAGTCACTATGGGAGGAAAGTGAGAGTGGGGAAGGGGGAAGAATGGAGAGGAAAAGAAAAACCAAGACTTATGACCTCTAGAGTCTTGGGCAAATATGTTAGCAATGTTTAAAGTAATTGAATCCAAGGGTTGAAAGGACCTTAAAAACCCCATATTCTTAGTCTTCACTCAGCATCATTTTTATAACTGTCTGATATCCATCCAACTTCTTCTTGAATATCAGTTTGTTCCCTTATTGTTAGAAATGTCTTTCTTAAATTAAGACAAGTGCTGACTCCATAGAACTTCTAGTCTTTGGAAAATAAGTCTTGATACTCCTCTACCTGACAGTCTTTCAAATGGTTGGAACCAGCCTTCATGTTTCATTACTCTTTTTTTTCGCCAGGTGAAAAATCATCAGTGTTTTCACAGCTCCTGATATCATTTGCCAGCCTCCTCTGAAAGTGTCCCAGATTCACAGTGAGTCCTTTTCACGATTGCCAAGTTGTAGCTGTTGTTTAAAATAATTATTATATAAAGCTTATTGTTTCTCTCCTAATTGTTTAAGTAATATATGCTTATTGTGGCAAATCACCCATAATCTCACCCCTGAAATAATGACCCTTTATGTTTTCATGTACTTCCTTTCGTCTTTATATATTTTAAATTGTTTTATAAAATAGATTATGTATACATTTTGAGTCCTGCTTTGTTTCTCATGTTAATTTCCTACCTCCTTAACACTCTTTGAGAAGATGTCTACAGCAATTCATCCTAAATTTAGTATTTTAAATAATATCCTGATAATATCTTCTTCTTGACCCCTTTACCCTAAGTGTCTTCAGAAATTCTTTTTGAAGCACTTAGTCAACATCAGGACTATGGGTTTAAAGACTTGTAGCAACTGCTAGGTAATCATTGATGATAAAGCACTTCAAGTACAATAGAAAGCCAATGTTTTTTTTTAGAAAGTTGGTTTAAACTGGGAACACTTCTCTCTTTGTTGACCAAGTCTTCCTTCTTGAAAAGACACTTCTGAAGCAGATAAAAAAAATTTGTACTCTATTCACAAGGCATTTAATCTTTGTATTCTTATGGTGACAAACTGAGTTGCTATTAGCCAAGGAGACTGTCTCTTGATGACAGAGGTGAATCCCCAGTGAAAGGAATCAAGTAAAGGTGAGGCAGAACAAGGCTTTGTAACCATAGTTACTTTAAGTCTAAGATTATAAACATATTGCCTCCATTATGAAAGATGCATTAACATTCCTTTATGTCCAGTCTTAGAAACCTTGTTATCAAGGCTAGCCTGTTTACTTACTTATCTCTTAAGAGATGGCTAGGCTTAATTAACACTTAAACATTAACCTTGAAAATAGTCCTAGAAAGTGATCAGGGAGGGGGGGATAGAACTCTTTGAAAATGGGATGGAGTGATCTCAAAGAGATACTCAAATTCTAAGAGAAGCAAAGACTTTATCTTATGAGCCTCTTCAAGAATTTGTTTTTGCTGACCCAGAAAATTCTGGAAATGACCTCCTATGTCTCTATACATGCACCTGAATGAAGTGAAGGGTGAAATGGGGGTACTTTAGAAAGCAATCCCTAAAAACAAAATTGCTATGTACTTTGCAGCTAATCATTCATCTAGTTGTAGCAGATGTTTTCTTGTAAATGGTAGAAAATATTCACCGTAAACCACTGGAATGATTAATATATTCATAACAATAAAGTAGAATGTTCTTTTATGACTAGGCTGTCACCACATTTGGGAAACTGCTGCCTCAGATTTTTTTTCTGCCTTTGTAGCAAACATCCTGACAACCACACAATTTTAGCTTTTGCATGAGAGGCTGGCTATTGAAAACCATTACATCTATTATAGATGTAATGTATTGTTTCTATATCCATGGAGTTTTTGAGATGAAGATTCCAATAGAAATTGTCCCTACCTATGCATAATAAATGTCCAGGGTAAGAAGTTTTCAACTGGCATTCCAAAAGTTTTCTAAAGTCTAGCATTAGCCTTATTTGAGATCTTTTCTAAAGTGCCTTTTTCCTTTGTAAAGCAAGGAGAAACTTTACTCTCACTCAAAGCAGGACTAGATCACTTTATGTGATAATCATCTCTAACTTGACTCCTAATGCTTACTTGACTCTTATGCATATTGCAGAATTTAGCTTAAACATAATTTTCTCAAAGAAACCTGTTTTTCTGCACTAAATTAACTAGCCCACCACCCACTACCTGATCATATTTTATACCTTCACGGTCTCCTAAATTTCTTCATGTGACCTAGAAAATTTGTAATTCTCTTACTCAATGCCTATATTCTCCACTAAGTTTAAAACTATGTCAAAACAGAGACCTAATCTGCACTTTCTCATTGCTGTTTTCCCGGAACCAAAGATAGTGCCTTGTACATGGCCAGTCTTCCACAAATATTTGCTGAATGAATAATATTGATGCATTAAATATACTCTATTGGGATTCTTGAAGCATGAGCTTTCCCATAATATCACTTAACTAGTTTTATCTGAGAAAGGAGATGGAAGTGGAACTCCATATTTTGAAATGCAAAATCTAGAATGTCTGGATTTAAGCATATTCATGGTTAGTGAAAAAGTCTACCATTTTGGGAAAACTTCAAGGATTTCTCCCTTTCTATTCTCTATCATACCCCAGGAGGAGGATAAATATGAAGAAAGGGCAGTATTGGATCATACACAAGGATATAAAACCCTCCATATGACAATGAAAGGGGTTAAATCATCTTGTGATCCAGTAAAAAATTTCCTTCATACTTGGGAATCAATTTTCATGCTCTTGGTAATTGAGAATACATGCTATAGTAAGAGAAAAATTAATGGCATATGATCAGAGGAAACCTTTAGAAAGTATAGATTATTATTTCTATTTATTTGCTTTGTTATAGATTAAACCACTAATACTGTTTTATTTTGTTTTAAAGAGAAATTATATAGTAACATTTTTAAGTTTTCCTCTTTGTAGAGTCTCCTTATTTTCAGGGTATTGAAATAGCTATTCCAGGTAATTACAATGTATACTGAGGAGAAGAGACAAATCTCCTTTGCAAAAATATTCCAAATATTTTATGTAGGTACTCTTCCCCATAGGAGGTGGAGCATAACTCCCCATTACTTAAGTATGGGTTATGAATAGTGAATTCTTTCCAAAGATATCATACACATGGGGTGGGATAGAATAAGTTTACAGTGGAGAAATCTTACAAACACTACCTCAGCGGGGTGATCAAGGTTAACATCAGCAGTGATAAGTCATGTTGGTGATATGATGATGTGATGAAAATGATACCTTATTTCTTGTGATCTTCCTCCTAAAACTCACTGTCCCAGTCTAATCATGAGAAAAACATCAGCCAAATCCCAACAGAGGGATGTTCCACAAAACACTTGACTAGTACTCCTCAAAATCATCAAGCCAACAACAAACAAGGAAAGTCAGAAATTGTCACAGGCGAAAGAAGCATATGGAAACACTACAACTAAATGCAATACGGTATCCTCAACAGGCTAGGACTCAAGGTAAAAATTAAGAAAATCTGAGTGAGGTGTGAACTTTAATTAATAGTAATATATCAATATCAGTTCATTAGTTGTTACAAGTGTACCCTACTCATGTAAGATATTAATAAAGGAAACTGTGTGTAGGAATTCTCTGTAGTATATCTGCAATTTTTCTTTAAATCTAAAATTGTTCTAAATTGAAAAGTCTAAATTTTTTTAAATGACTCTTTCAGCCTTAGAAATCTTATCAGACTAAAATTCTTGTGGCCACAAGTTGAATCCTATTTATTCTGGTTGTTTTTAAAAGAGTAGGATTGTATTTGTTTCTTATGGCTGTCATAACAAAGTATCACAAACTGTGTGACTTACATAACAAGATTGTCTCATAGCTCTGCTAGATACAAGTCTGAGATCAAAATGTTGGCAAGTTTGGTTCTTTCTGAGGGCTGTGAGGAAAATTCTGTTCCATGCCTCTCATTTAGCCCCTGCTGGTGTCTGGCAATCTTTGACATTCTTTGGCTTATAGATGCAGTGCCCTGATCCCTGCCATTATCTTCACACGGTATTCTCCCTGTGTGTGTGTGTGTATCTGTCTCTTCCCAGGTTTCCATTTCATAAGGGTACTAGTCATATTAAATTAGGTTCTACACTAATAAGCTCAACTTAACTTGATCTACAAAGACTTCATTCTCAAATAAAGTCATATTCATAGGTACTGGGTACTTTCAAGATTTCTTGGAGGGACGCAATTTAATTCATAACCCAATCTTTGAAATCTAAATGTCTGTTCATCTAGGAAATCACCTCACTTATTGGGTGACCAAATTAGACTGGTATTGTTTGGATAGTTTTCTTATGAGCCTATAACTGATACTTACTGCAAGTGATCTTGGAGTTAATGAACTACTGACCCTTTCATGGGGCCAACCAGATTTCAGGCTTTTTAGTACATTTGAGTTGACACAATCACAGCTAAAACTACAGATATAGATCCAGCTACTTTTTAAATTGACAAGAATTTTTAAGCTCAAGTGAATATAAGTACGTTGAATTTGGATATGCATATTTCTCTCTTCTTGTCCCCACTACTCCTCTCCATCTGCCTCATGTCCAAACATGTTCAATAGTCAAAGTGTTCAGATATTATTATAAAGCACAAAACTGATCAATCATAAAGAATTTTTCAATGCATAGTTCCAAGAAATCTGCCCAGCCAAGCCTTTTGGAGACAATATGTAAGTAGACAGGAGCACCTGTCTATGGAGTAGATTACGGACTCCTCAACTAATCAGATTTATGAACCCACTAATGTGGGCATTTATCCTATCCTCTTTCTCACCTGTTATAATGGATATACTGCTATTACTCCTTTTTAAGGCTAATTTCTCCAGTTGGCTTCAAATCACATCACTTCAAAGAGACACAAAATAAACACTATAAATAAGTAAAATGCATATTTTAGATAGTATATAAAATAGTAATGAGTGTTAAGAAAAAAAATGAAGCATGGAAAGACAACATAAAATGATGTCAGACTACATGAAATTTTAGATAAGATGTTTAGGGATGATCACACTGAAAAGTTAACTATATAGTGAAGAACCAAAAGAAATGAGAAATTCAGGTATGTGGACATCCGCAGGGAGACAACCAGTAATGTTCTAGGCAGAGGGAACAGCTAATATGAAAGCAGTAAAGAGGGCATTCCTGGCATGTTTGAGACCAAGGTGGCTGGAACAGAGAGAATGAAGGGGGGGATATTAAGAGACGAAATCAGAGAGGTATCAGGGAACCAGATTACTTAGGTGGTTGTTCAACATAGTCTTTTGGTTTTTACATTGAATGATGTAGAAATCCATTGAACTATGTTTGAAAAGAGGAATCATAAGAAAATAACCATGCTTTCTGGGGAGAGGATAAATTATGGAGAACTGGGGGCAGAAGAGGGAGGCTAGTGAGGGACTATTGGCAATAACCGAGGCAAGAAAAGATGGTGTCAAGGATGTTAAGAATGGAGTGGGAAGAAGTTGTTAATTTTGGATACAATTTCATGCAGAATGAAGAACATTTGCTGATGCAATCGATGTGAAGAGTGGGAAAGAGAGGAGGAAAAAAAGCCACCACAAGGTGTAGGGAAGATTGAATTACTGTTTAAGTGAGATGGGAATAACTTCAGGAGGAGTTACAACTTTAATAGGGAGAGGCAGGTATCAGGAGGTCAGTGTTGGACATGTTAAGTTTGAGATGCTCATTATATTTTCAAGTGGAGATGTCAAGTAGTATGCTGGAAAGTTAAGTCCAGGATTTAGGGGAAAAGTTCAGGCTGGAGACAGAAAGTTTTGAACCATTAGCATATAGGTGGTATCTGAAAGCACGAGACTAGATTAGATGACTTACTAAGTGTAGGCAGGAAAGCAGTAGCCCAAGGACTAAGCCCTGGATGTTCCGGCACCTCCTAATCTTCACTCATCCTCTGATGTTCTCTGTGTATTTTCTGCAGTCATCTGCCCTATAAATACCCATTAATAGTTGTTGTTGCTCTACTGTATGTCAAACTTATAAATAAAGCTATAGTAATTAAAAGAGCATGGTAAGGTTTCCAAAGATATAAGTAGATCAAATGAACAGGATCAACAGACCATGTAATTTACAACATGTGAGGAATAGAATAGTGGAGAATATGGTCTTTTCAGCAAATGATATAGAAAAAAAAACAAAAGAAACTTGGCCTTCCTTCACACTGTATACAAACATTGATGGATTCCACACATATTGTAGATTTAAATGTGAAAGGTAAAATAATAAAGCATGTAGAAGATAATGTAGGAGAATATATTTACAATCTCACTATAAGTGAGAGATTTTTTTTTATTTAATTTTTATTTTCAGAGAGATAGAGAGTGTCCATGAGTGAGGGAGAGGGGCAGAGGGAGAGGGAGAGAATCTCCATGCCCAGCACGGAGCCTGACACATGACCCCAGGATCATGACCTGAGAAGAAACCAAGGGTGGGACATTCAACTCACTGAGCCACCCAGGTGAAAATTTCTTTTTTTAAGATTTTTTTTTAGTGAGAGAGAGAGCCAGGCAGAGGGGCAGAGGGAGAAAAAGAGAATCTTAAGTGGGCTCCATGCTTAGCTCGATCCCACTACCCTAACATTACGGCCTGAGCTAAAATCAGGAGTTGGATGTTCAACCGACTGAGCCACCCAGGTTCCCCAAAGGTGAAAACTTCTTAAATGAGAAGCAAAATACTAACATAAGGAAAAGATTGAAAAATGGGGTTATATATTAAAATTGAATTTTTCTGTTCATCAAAATATACCATTAAGACAGTCAAAAAAACCCATCAAGAGGAAAAAAATGTTTTCAATACATATTACTAGTAAAAACCCTTTTTCCATCTTATATAAAGACTGCCCATATAAAAATAATGAAGAGGCACACAACCTAATAGAAAAATGGACAAGAAGGGGTGCCTGGATGGTTCAATTGGTTGAGTATCTGAATCTGAATTTTGGCTCGGGTCATCACTTCACAGTTGTGAGATCGAGCCCTGCACTGAGCTCTGTGCTGAGCATAGAGCCTCCTTGGGATTCTCTCTCTCTCTCTCTCTCTCTCTCTCTCTCTCTCTCCCCCTCTGTCCCTCCTCCACTCATGCTTTCTCTCTCTAAAAAAAAAAGACAATAAAACTGAAAAGACACTACACAAACATACAATAATAGCAAATATCCATAACATTGGAATATATGAAAAGATATCCAACCTCACTAGCAGTGTGGAAAATGCAAATTAAAATCACCTAAAGAATGGTTAGATTTTAAAATACTACTACTAATAATAATAAATATTAGGGGGCAATAGGAATTATCACATAATGGTATTGGATGGTACTACAACTACTTTGGAAAAATGTATCTACTAAAGTTGACCATATTTTAAGGCCCTGTAATTTTACTCTTTAATATCTGCCCATGATAATGCAGAACATGCATACCAGAAAACATGCACAAAAATGTTCACAGCATCATTATTTAGCATGGTCAAAACTGGAAAAAAATGTTTTTCAACAATATGGCTAAATAACTTGTGGCATATCTATGAATGAATGGATATAATGACAAGTAAAAGAGGCCAGGAATATACATATATATTTTATTACTATTCCTTTATATATATTATATACACACATATATACACACATATATATACCTGTATATATTAAATATAGGTATATATATACATATATATTAAGTATACATATATATTTTATTACTATTCCTTCATATATAACTATATATATATAGTTATAGTTATAGTTATATATAAATTTACTCTGTATGACTCAACCAGAGGGCTTAGCAATGCATGCTTTGATGACATCAAGAGAAGGAAGGAAATTATCATTAGAACATTCAAAGTATTGGTAATTTTGAGGAGGAAGGAGTGATTGAAAGAGGGTGCATAAAGGGCTCTCCCAGGCACTGACGATATTTTGTTGCATGACCATGATGACCTTTACACAGATATTGGCTTTATGATAAATAATTGCACTCTCATTAAGGAAAAAAAAAAAGAATTGAATTAGAGAAATGAAAGATCAATTGTTAGTTTTTATTAAAAATATTTATTAAATATAACAATATTTATTAAAAATATGAGTCTGCCCTACTGCAGTGTCATATGTTTATTTTGATTTTATGCTTGGGCCAACTCCAGAAATTGGTAGAGTGCTATAACAGAAAACATAAGAGGGATGCAAAGGAGCATGATGTATCAGATCAAGAAGAAAAACCTGTGATCACAGATAGCAAGAGTTTTCATTTCACTTAACATTCTGATTGGTAGGCACTCTGAGGCTGTCTGATTGATCTTGGAACCACTCATTACCCAAACAAGAAAGTATTTTGTAATCAATTATTAATATCTATTATTTTCATTCATCCAGGCTGCTATAACAAAATACCACAGACTGAGTAGCTTCTAACAACAGTAACTTATCACTTAACAGTTCTGGAGGCTGAAAAGTCTAAGATCAAGGCAGCAGTGTGGTCGCCTTCTGGTGAGGACCCTCTTTCTGGTTCACAGCTGGTACCTTCACTCTGTGTCCTCTTGTGGAAGGGGCCATGGAGGTTTCGGGGGCCTTTCGTATGACACTAATTCCATTCATGAGTCCGCCACCTTCATGACCTAATTACCTCTAAAAGTACCCACCTCCTAATACCATCACAGTGAACATTAGGATTTTAACATATAAATTTGGGGGGACACAAACATTCAGACCACAGCATCTATAATTAGTAGATATTTGCAATATTTCTCCTAAATTATATAATTCCCAGGAAACAGATTAGCTCCAAATCCTGCTGAAACAGAAGTTGGAGGAAAGAATGGTTAAGGCTGGGCTTACTTAGATAGAAACCTCAAATGCACATATGAACCTAGCCTGCATTTTACCTTCCGAATAACAACAGAGTGTGTGTATTTTGAGTGTGACTGCAAGTGTGTGTGTATGTGTGTGTAAGGAACAGAATAGGGTGGAATGTGAGGTGGAGCATGATTTCTCAGTAACAGGAAATCACTAAGTACTTACCTACTCAGCAGAGAAGAGAGGTATTGGAATGTTGACTTGGAGCCCAAAGATTTCTCTTAGCATAATCTTTTTATGTTTGTATTTTAAACATGCTATTGGGGCACCTGGGTGGCTCAGTTGGTTAAGCTTCTGACTCTTGGTTTCAGCTCAGGTCACGATCTCACAGTTTCATGAGTTTGAGCCCCACGTAGGGCTCTTCCCTGGCAGCCCAGAGCTCACTTGGGATTGTCTCTCTCTCCCTCTTTCTACCCCTCCCCCACTCACACTGTCTCTGTCCCTCTCAAAATAAGTAAATAAACTTTAAAAATAAAAATGAAAAGTGCCATGTACTTAGGGCAAATATTTGGAAAAAATATTGGAAATGGCACCAAGTTGGAGGCGGAGTCTCCGTTCCTAATTTCAGCAGTGTCACTCAGTAGATGTTCGAACTTGTACAAATCTCTTTCCTTCTCTGGACCTCTGCTTCTTTACCTGTCAGGTGATCAATTAGGGCAACGTGGTTTCTGCATTTCCTTCCATTTCTAACAGTCATGGCAACCATCTGAGTAAGAGGAAAAAGCGTAGGCTTTAGTGTCAGGCCTTTGTGATACGAAGTATGTTACTTAGCCTCCCTGAACCTCATTTCTTCATCTGTAAAGCGAGGGTGATTATATCTATGTCATCTCATTGTGAAAGATTGTGAAGGCAAAAAGGAGATAAAATTGTCAATTGGTTATTCCACTGCCTGGACATTAATGAGTTTCCAAAAATGGTAAATTGCAATTAAGGCTCAAACTGTCTGCATGAAACTGTCTCACCCACTTTAGACTCCAGGCATTCCCCTTTCTTTTGATCTCAGCACAACTAGTGTCTGAGCCAACCATTTGGGAACCCCTCTATCATGTGACATCTCTTCCAGTTGTGTATTAAATACTACTGAAATATTATGTTACATCACTAGTAATGATATCAGCGACCATTTACCTCTCACCGACTATGTGCCAGGCACTGTGCTAGGTAATTGCATATAATCCTCATAGCAGCAATGTGAGACAGGTGTTTCCTTGCTTGAGCGTTAGCGCTGGGTCATATTTCATTAAATACCCCCACAACACCAAGCACAGCACCTTGAACACAGTAAACAGTCATTACATATATTTTTGATTGACTGAAATGTGGCAGTGGGTCCCCTGCATCTCCCTCTAATGTATGTAGTTATTTGATTTATAAGAAATTTCTGTCCCTGGCTATGGTCAGCCATTGAATTTATGTTTGACAAGAAAACCATAGAGTTTGGCAACTCTGCAGTGATAGGTGATGTGTGATTCATTTGGGGGAAGAATAGACATTTTCTATTCAGGCTTTGAATTCCTGGGTCTTATGGTTAGTTAATCATGTCTATAGAAATGCATGACTGAGCAGACAGATTCAAAGGTAGGAGACTTTAATCTAAATTACTCCATTGTGTGTTTCCAGATATCATCTTGTTGCCCATTGGTAATATTTTCTATAGCCATGGCTCAAATGTATGAGATGAATACAGTCTGGTGTTTATTCATCTTAAGAGAAATTCTGTAGTACAGGAAGCAGGGTCCAAGCTGGAAGCAGTGGGTACCTAAAATCCAGAATGTTATTACCCTTCAAAGTAGCCAGGATATCCCCCCAATAAGTCATATCTGTCTGTGTCCCCAGGAAACTGCTTGGGTTGGCACACAATGGGAGACTCATAGGAACACGCACTTCTCCCAAGAAGCTCCATGGCAGGAATTAAAAATGGTTCTGGAAGCTTCTCAGCAACAGAGGTAACAGGGTGAGAACTGGCAGACATCACAGAGAGCCACCGTTCCAGCTGCCTCTCTGAAGCCTTGCCCCCAGGAGGCTGGCACAGTGGTTCCTCCTCAAGTAATTACTCTTGGCCTCCTTAAATTACCCCCAGGTTCCCAGTGGATGTTTTTCTTCACTTCCTCTTTGAAATCACTTGAGTCTAGTGGTTGAGCCAAGGGGAGTAGTATGGTAGGTGCTAAACAATTCCAGTTTCACCCGTGGGAGACATGGCCCTGTAAATCCTTTCAAAGAGGGCCCACCAAGTCCTTCAGAAGGAAAAGGCAGCCAGCGACATGAATACAATTATTGTAGCGGAGCAAAATGTGTGACCCGTCGGGATTCTGTTAAATCCAGCAAAAGGGAATGCCACAGTTAACCCATATCCCTAGGGAGCACTAAACCTGAAGCAGACTTATTAATTAGGGCTTCTGAGGGGAACAGAGAAGTTGGGGGTGGGAGGCTCTTTCAGTTAGAGAGACAGAGCTCCTTTCTAATCTATTCCCTTCCATGGGGGCACCTCCTGTATCTTTTTTTTAAATTTTTTTAACTAAACAGTTTGAGCTATATGCTCACAAAATCCCTGTTGTGTCAGGAGCATTTTCAATTCAAAACCAGAACAGAGAAAAAGGTTTTAAAATGAATCAGTAGGTGGAGCTCTTTCTTTTTATTTATTTTTCTATCCAAGGTCCCATTTTTAGTGAGGGACCCAGAGCTTTCGAACAAAAAAAATAGGCATTTTAAAAATGAAAACACATATACGATGTGCTTTCCTAATTGAAAGGGTATATTGTGAAATCATTACTGTCACAGAACATTTGTGTTGCATGCGAACGCTAAAGCAAAGAAAATATATAAACCTAAATTGACTTTAGCAATTTGAAAGTGATAGTGGACATCTGTGTTCAATAACTTTTTGCTGGTAACTGGTGTTTAATATTTCATGTCAAATCAAGAAGAGTGATAGAAGGTTTGTGAACACAGAGACGGCTGGCATTTTTGCAGCACAGCCTGCCCTTTGTCACACTCACCACAAGGAAACTTGCTGCAGTGAGGGTTGAAACTGCACCAGAGTGACTCCTTTCTGGAAACTTACATAAACTTACAAAATACACTGGTCTCTATATTCCTTTAGAATGATGTCTACAAGGAAAAAAAGGTTAAAGGACTTCCAAAACTCATTATTTATGTAAGGGGAAAAGGTGTGCGTGTGTGTGTGTGTGTGTGTGTGCGCGCGCGCGCGCATGTGTTGAGGGTCGGGGGCTCTTGGAAGAAATTACGGAGGAATAAATCATCTAGAACAAATCTTACCTTTGTGTTTTCATCAATCCTGATTTTTTCCTAATCGGTGTGCAGTGATGTTTAGGAAGTTGGTTGCCAGTAGAAACAGACCTTCTTAAAGCTCACGATGAAGTATGTCTAGATAGTATTTTAATGTTTATGTAGTTGGGCAGGATGGCGATGGGGAGTGGAGAGTAGGGAGCAAGAACTTTTAACTTTGTAAGTATAATTTTTTTCCAACATCATCCTAGACATTCAATATTGATTCTAAATGCATGTTTGCCTTAGCAACAAATGTGATAAAAGGAAGGACCAAAGGGACAGTATTACTCTTTGAGTTGACCATGGGATTTGCACTTAGTCCTAAAAACGACCTGCTAGTCATGTTAGGTCTTGCTGACCTCAACACTTTCTTCCATTCAATTCTCAGCAGATTGGACCCTGGCAGCTACCTTGAATAGTATGTAATGAAAATAAAATATGGAGGCCCATAGAGTTTGAGATACTCTAGACATCTGGGAATATTTTATATTCATGTTGCTATAAGAGGAGTGTATATCTGAGCAAAGAAATATTCCCCTCCTGTTCCCTAATAATAATGTGGTCCTAGAAAGTCCTTATATAGTGATGTGTTCTTCATTCTAAAGAGACAGATTCTAGTAGCAGAAAAGCAAGATGCAGAAAGAAAAGAGAAAATTGGAATAATTTGCCTGTGTGCTTAAATTCATCTAATTTAGGTTCAAGAATGGAAGGGAATAAGATTAAGCAAGTTATTTAATTAACTATAGAAAAATTTCCTCCATCCCTCCAAAACTGTTAGAACTAATAAATGAATTCAGTAAAGTTACAGAATACAAAACCAATATACAAAAAACAGTTATGATTCTATACATTAACAAACTATCAGAAACAGGAATTAGGAAAACAACGTATTTATAATTACATCAAAAAGAATAAAATACCCAAGAATAAAATTAACTCAGGAGGTGAAAAGATCTATATACTGAAAACTATAAAGCACTGATGAAAGAAACTGAAAAAGACACAAAATAAATGGAAAGATATTCCATGCTCATGGATTGAAATGATTAAGCTTGTTAAAATTTCTATACTACCCAAAATAATCTACAGATTCAATGTGATCCCTATTGAAGTTCCAATTACACTTTTCACAGAAATAGAACAAACAATCCTAACATTTGTATGGAACTATAAGAGATCTTGAATACCCAAAGCAATCTTGAGAAAAAAAAGAGTAAAGCTGGAGGCACCACACTTCCTGATTGCAAACATCTTTCAAAGCTACAGTAATCAAAACAGTATGGTCTTGGCATAAAAAGCAAACACACAGATGAATAGAACAGAATAGCGAGCCCGGGAACAAACCTACACATATATGAGCAATTAATTAATGACAGAGAAGCTAAGAATCTACAACAGAGAAAGGACAGTCTTTTCAATAAATGATGGTAAGAAAACTGGAAAGCCACATGTAAAGGAATGAAACTGGACCTCTGTATTACCCCACAGGCAAAAATCAACTCAAAATGGATGACAGATTTGAATGTAAGACCTGAAACCATAGAACTCCTAGAAGAAAACATGAGGTGGTGGGTGTTGATATAGATCTTGGCAATGATTTTTTAGATTTGACCCCAAAGCATAGGAAACATAAGCGAAAATAAAGAAATTGAACTACATCAAACTAGAAAACTCTTATACAGTAAAGGAAACCATAAACAAAGTGAAAAGGCAATCTACAGAATGGGAGAAAATATTTGCAAATCATACACCAGATAGGGGGTTGATACCTAAAATATAAAAGGAACTCTTACAACCCTGTAGAAAAAAAAAATCCAATTAAAAAATGGGACGATGAACTAAATAAATATTTCCAAAGAAGACGCACAAATGACCAAAAGGTAAATGAAAAGGTGCTCAATATCACTAATCATCAGGAAAACTCAAATCAAAACTGCAACGAGATATCACCTCATACCTGTTAGAATGGCTGTCATTAAAATGACAAGAGGTAACAAGGGTTGGCAAGGATGTAGAGAAAAGGGAACCCTTGTGCACTGTTGGTGGGAACGTAAATTGACATAGCCACTATGGAAAACAGTATGGAGGTTTCTCAAATTATTAAAAATAACACTACCACATGATTCAACAATTCCACTTATAGGTACATATCCTAAGGAAATTAAATCATTATCTTGAAGAGATATCTCCACCTTCATGTTTATTGCAGCATTATTTATAATAGCTAAGACATGAAAACAACCTAAATGTCTACTGATGGATGAATAGATTAAAAAACACATCATATCTATCTATCTATCTATCTATAGATAGATATGATATATATACATATCATATATATCACATGATATATATAATGGGATATTATTAAACTATAAAAATAAATCCTTACATTTTTTACAACATGAGTGGACCTTGAGCTCATTATACTAAGTGAAATAAGGAAGAGAGAAAGACAACTATTGTATGACCTCACTTATACGTGTAATCTTAAAAAACAAACAAAGTCATAGAAACAGAACGGATTGGTGGTGATAGGTGCGGAAAATCGGAAAAAGAGTCAAAGGTGCAAACTTCCAGCAATAAGATTAATAACTCTTGGGGATGTATAGCATAGTGACTATAGTTGACAATAGTGTACTCTATATTTGAAAACTGCTAAGAGAGTAGATCTTAAAAGTACTCATCATGAGAAAAAATACATTTGTAGCTATATGAGGTGTTGGATATTAACTATACTTGTTTGGGTAATCACTCATATATACAATATATCATATCATTATGTTATGCACTTAAAACTAATACAATGTTACATACAAATTATATCTCAATAAAAAAGAATAGTGTGGTTCTACATATACTAATTTAGAAAACTCTTGGAAAATCTCAGCAACATAGGAGAGAAAGCAGAGTAGACAAAGGAGTAGGAACATGCTCAGTGACATGATAGAGTCTAATGGCAAACCAGTATATTTCTGCACCCAGAAATATATATCTGCAGGCAAAAATGAGGTAACTGGCCAAAACAAATCACATGGAGAGGGCATAGAGAACTTACTTTGTTTCAAAGTGGCATTAAACAATGATACAATGTTTTACATTTTGCTTTATGTTTTACAAAATTACAATCAACTTGTCATTTGATTGCCATGAATCTTGTATGAGTATCAAGGAAATGCCATCATGTTCCTTGTTGGGGACACAGGAAAAAAGGTGGCTTAACAATGAATTGTGCCCAGGATTCCTGGGAACCTCTGTGAGTACCTTTGTCCAAAAACCCAAATGGCATCGATAGGATTTGTGGTGGGGGCCTCAGGACCGTAGCCTCATAGTCTGTCTCTTTTTTCTCTGATGGCCGGAAGCTGAAGTTGTCTGCCAGATGGGCATTCAATGTGCATCATGCACAGGACCAAGCTGATCTCCCTGCGGATGTTAAAATGATAGAAAAATGCAGATAACATACATGGGAAAGTGTAGCCTTCTCTTTCTACAGCTGCCAGGGTGATCTGCCTTGGGGCTTAGTCTGTTTCCCATATATTTCTTAAGTAAAATCCCAGCCATTGTGGCTAGTTAAAAGGGTGAAAGAAAAAAGATGTCATCACTCAAATGTTTCCCATGTAGGGTATGTTTATTAGTCATCAGTCTTATATATCACTATTCAATGGAAAGGTCCACATTTACAGTAACCATGAACCCCTTCTTTTTCTACAAACTGCAATGAAGCCTGGACAATTTAAATGCCTCTATAAGCATCCATTTGTGAGCCATTGAAGCTTTTTGCCAAGTTATTGTGGCATTGAAGTCAGGGGTATGAACAGAACTTTATAGTACAGTTAGAGAAAATGATCTTTCCAGCAACATATCAAAATGCCCCATTGCCTCTTCACCATCAAAGAAGATCCAATGCTCAGTCACAGAATCCTGTCATTCAGAAAATCGATTTCTCATTTTATTAGGAGCCTGCTTTAGCCACCTAATTGCAAATCAGCATTCTCTGCTGCATGTAAAAGAGGTCTGCTTCTCAATTGTTAGTTCCTGTTACCTATTCCATTAGTAATCACTTGTGTTCTTTTCAATTTCAGGCATTAACTGTCTTTTAAATCAAAATGAAATGTGTACTTGGCAACTTCTGACTCAAGCATTTGGTTCCCCATAAATCCTGGAAATGACATAGTGTGCACTTCACCTCTGGCACACCTCTTCAAAAACCAGAGTTATGCAAGGAGGAACACTTGAGAACCAGGGAGCCCTAGCCCTCAAAGCTTTCCCAAGTTCTGGGAAGCAGTGGCATGTTGAAAATGACAGAAACAAATCTGCTTAATCACCTGGTATTGAGAGGAAGAGAGAGAAAAAGAAGAGAGAGAAAGGTCATGTGTGTGTGTGTGTGTGTGTGTGTGTGTGTTTGAGTACGCCAAAAAAAGAACCAAGCTGAGTTTCACTTCCTAGCAGTCTTACAGTCTTAAGCAATAATTTCCTGGAGTTCAATATTGTTTACACTTTTAATGATAATCCATGATTTTCAATTCTGATTTTATTAGAATCCTGTTTCTCACCTTCTTTGTCCTAACCAACTTTTCCATCCAGTTATGCAATTACAAATTCTCTTCTCCAAACTGTTGTCTCATCCAATTAAAAAAAAAAAAAAAAAAAAAAAAAAAAGGAAAACATTCACTTTTTCCTGACTCTCAATCTTCTTCCTAACACAGACGCAAAATAATTGGGCACACTATCTGTCACCCATTGCAATAGTTACAGTTCCATTATATTTGATACTTTCAATGATCCCATCAGATAAGAAAAGCATTATTCCCTGATCTAGAGAGAAAACTTAGGCACAAAGGTTAAGAATTTTCCGTTGCTGGAGTGACTAGGTGGCTCAGTTAAGGGTCTGACTTTGGCTTGGGTCATGATCTCCCAGTTCCTGAGTTCAAGGCTGTCAGCGCAGAGCCTGCGTGGGATTCGCTCTCGCTCCCTCTCTTTCTCTGCCCCTCCCCCACTAAATAAATAAATAAACTTAAAAAATAAAGGTATTGTCATTGCTGTAGCTATCCATGTGCATTAGAGGTCAGGAGTCCTCATTCCTAATAAGGTCGTAATGATAATCAAAGCCACTATAAATTAGCAGTGTGCCGGGAACTACAGTCAGTGTTTCGCATACTGTTTTTATTTGAATCCTTAGAAAATACTATAAGGTAGATACTAGGACTCTCACCAGAAAGATAGCGCGACCTTCAAAAGATCACACAGCTAGAAGCTCAGAAGCCAGGAACAAACCTAAATTCGCCTAATTCACAAACCGCTATGTCATCTCTGTGCTCTTGAGTCGCCCCTCCCCCATACTTCCGGCCCGCAGGCTAATGCAAGGACTGTAGGAGTCATCAGAAGTAGCATTGCTGACCTTCTCTTGATAAATATGTATTTTGTAAATTTCCCTGAATTTTTATAATACGACTGTGGGAGAAATAAGAGCTGATAGTGCACATTGCTAACCGAAACAAGGGTCTGGTGACTTCACCCACATCTGGAGAAGAGAAAAACAAGGCCACAAGAGCCAGTTTGGAGAATGAGATCAATGGGCATATGATTCCTGGGTAAGTGGAGATTTCTGCTCTGTATTCGGTTCCTCACTGAAAAGAACCCAGTGCAAGTGCCTATTACCATCATGTAAGGATAGAAAACTGATATGTTCTCAATGCTACTTCTCATGTTAATGTCATTTGCCATCTTCCCCTCACATGTCAAAAGACTTACATGAAGTTTCCTTGGGTGGCTCAGTCAGTTAAGTGTCAGACTGGATTTCAGGTCAGGTCTGATCTCACAGCTTGTGAGTTCGAGCCCCACATTGGGTTCCCTGTTTGAGATTCTTTCTTTCCCTCTCTCTCTGCCCTTCCCCTGCCTGCACTCTCTCTCTCAAAATAAATACATAAAAACTTAAAAAAAAAAAAAAAGATTTATGTGAGAAGAAGAGAGCTCCCAACCTGGGTAAAGATTAGTATTTTCTGTCATCATGATCTTGTCAAAACAGCTGTCTTGGAGTCGTAATTTTTAAAAGCCAGCTTACTTGTAATTTAATCCTTTCAGAGGAGTCCTCTTTCCTTCCTAGCGTTGATTCCAGACCACAGGCAGTTGCTCACAGGTTTCCTTCTTCAAGCACATCTCTTCCTGCATTCAGGTGGAAGTAGAATATCATCTCATCTCACAAACGGTGCCCAGAGCACAATTTCCCAGAAGGCTGGGCATCCTCCATGAAGTGTTCTTGCCATTCCCTTCATAATGTAAATATAAAATATTTTCAAAATTTGATTAATGCAGATGTGAAACCTTAGGTCAGACACCAAGGCACCTTTAGTCAGCAAAGATGACTTTGTGGTCATCAGGGTGACAGGTCTAAGAAAGTGGCAGCAAAATGCTACTTTTTTTAAGTAGTGGGGTATAACTGACATGTAAGAAAAAAGTTGGACACATTTAATGTACACAACTCGATAAGTTTAGGAATGTAAACACAAACCATCACCAAGGCCATAGATAGACATGTCCATCACTCCTGAAGCTTCCTCCAACCTCTGTATAATTAATATCAGTGCGGTATGGAAAAAAAAAAAAAACACTTAACGTAAGATTTATCTTCTTAGAAAATTTTAAGTGTTGCTATGATCTGAATATTTCTGTCCCCTTCCTTAAATCCATATGTTGAAATCCTAATGCCACATGTGATGGTATTAGGAGGTAGGCCTTGGGGACGGGATCAGATCATGAGGGTGGAGCCATAATGAGTATGATTACTGCTGTTAGGAAAGAGACCCTACATTGCTCTCTAGCCCCTTCTATAATGTGAAGACAGGGCATGAAGGCCCCAGTTGTAAATCAAGAAGAGGGCCCTCGCCAGAATGCAGCCATGCTGACAACTTGATCTTGAACTTCCCAGCCTCCAACTGACAGAAATATATTTCTATTCTTATAAATTATTTAGTCTGTGGCATTTTGCTATAGCAGCCCAAATAGACTAAGACAAGTGTACATACAGTAGCTGGAGGCACTATGTTGTGTAACAACCCTTCA
The DNA here is from genome assembly GCF_028018385.1 of Neofelis nebulosa. Taxonomy (NCBI): domain Eukaryota; kingdom Metazoa; phylum Chordata; class Mammalia; order Carnivora; family Felidae; genus Neofelis; species Neofelis nebulosa. The sequence continues at coordinate 62,150,087 of NC_080786.1, forward strand.
GAATTTGTCTTATATAACTAAAACTCTGTACCCTTTGTTATATAAGAATTTGTCTTATATAACTAAAACTCTGTACACTCCTGTGTTCCCCCTCCTTCTAGTCCCTGGAAATCACCATATACCGTTTTCTTCTATGAGTTTGGCTGTTTAAAATTCTATACCTGAATGATATCATTTAGTAGTTGTCTTTCTTTATCTGGCTTATTTCACTTAGCAGGTTCATCCATATTGTCTCAAAGGGCAGGATTTGCTTTCTTTTTCCTAAGGCCGAATAATATTCCACTCTCTCTATGTATCCTGCATTTTTTTTATTCATTCATCCATCAATTAATAGACCCTTAGTTTGTTTCTATATCTTGACTGTTGTGAATAATGCTGCAATGAACATGGAGGTATAGTTATCTCTACAAGGTGATGATTTCAGTTCTTTTGGAAAAATACCCAGATGTGGGATTGCCAGATCATATGGTAGTTTTATTTTTAATTTCTTGAGGAACCTCAATATTATTTTCCATGATGGCTGTACCCATTTGCATTCCCACCAGCTCTGTACCAGTGTTCTGTTTTCTCCACATTTCTCCACATTTCATCAGCACTTGTTATCTTTACCTTTGTGGGTTTTTTTGAAATTTATTTTTATTTATTTATTTTTTAGTGTTTATTTATTTTTGAGAGAGAGACAGGGTGTGAGCAGGAGAGGGGCAGAGAGAGAGGGAGACACAGAATCTGAAGGAGTCTCCAGGTTCTGAGCTGTCAGCACGGAGCCCCACGTGGGGCTTGAACTCATGAACCATGAGATCATGACCTGTTGTGAAGTCGGGTGCTTACCCAACTGAGCCACCCAGGTGCCCCGTTTTGTTTTGTTTTGTTTTGTTTTAATAGCCATTTTAACAGGTGATATGTTGTTGTGGTTTTGATTTACATTTGCCTGATGATTAGTGATCTTGAGGACTTTTCATGTACCTATTTACCACTTATGTCTTCTTTAGAGAAATGTTAATTTGTTGACACAAAATCATAGTATTGTCTTATTCTCCTTTGTTTCTGTGGAATCAGTTGAATGTCTTCTGTTTCACAGATCATTTTATTTATATATGTCTTCTGTCTTTTTTTATTTAGTTAGTTAAGAGTTTGCCAAATTGTTTATCTTATTAACAGAGAATTTGAAATTCTCTGTCTTTGAGCACACTTATTCTTTCTTCTTGACTGAGTCTTCTATTGAACCCTCTACTGAATTTTTCACTGCAATCATTATATGCTTCAGCTCCAGAATTTGTTTCATTACTTTTATGATTTCTATTTCCTTATTGAACTTCACTTTTTTTTTTTTTTCATGTATAGTTTCCTGATGTCATTTAGTTGTCCATCTGTGTTCTCTTGAGCTTCCTTAAGCCAATTATATTGAATTCTTTTTCAGGCAGGTCATAGGTCCCCTTTTATTTAGAGTAAGTTATTGTTTGGTTCCTTTGATAGTGCTATGTTTATCTGATTATTTGTGATTTTTGTTACCTTGCATTGATATCTGTATATTTGAAGAAATAGTCACCTTTTCTAGTCACTATAGATTGGCTTCAGCAGGGAAAGGCAGTAAGGCCTGCTTCCAGAGCCCATGAACAAGTAAGCCTGGTACATGGGTCCATGGGATCTAGCTTCTCCCCATGGGCCCATGTACCAGGTCCTTGGGGACCCAGGTTTCAGGGCCAAGCCTGACACTGGAATGGGTCTGGAGCTTGTGTCCACAGAGACCAGACTGGAGCAGGGATAAACCTGGAGCCTGGGTTTGTGGGTCCTGTACTTTTGTAAATCTAAATTTTGAAGAGAATTTCAAAGAGAATAATTTAAAAATTAGATAATCAAACGGCATAGCTGCTGAAATCTATAATGACTATCCCCTCTATCATGTTAGGAGCATGCTGTGATATAACATCTGAGTATTTAGTGTATTATTTATGCATGTATCTTTCTTATTAAACGGAGAGCTACTTCAAAGATCAGATTTTCTGAAGTATAATTTACGTGCAATAAAATACACCCACTTAAGAGTATACCTGTGTATGACTTTCCCTGAAAATATATACATCTGTGTAATCACCTCTGCAATGAAGATTTGAAACATTTCTATTATCCCAAAAATACTTTCTTGTACCTTCTCAGTGAATCTTGATAGTACTCTCAGACCTAGACAACCACTAACCCAGTTTCTATAATTATGAATTAAAACTTTATACAAAGTGAATCGTACAGTACGAACTCTCTGTTTCGGGAGTCATTTGCTTACCATAATGTTTTTCAGAGTTAGCCACATTGGTGCATATACCAGGAATGTATTCCTTATCGTTGTCTACTATTAATTTGTCCAGACATACTACAATCATCTGTGGGACATTTTATTTCCAGTTATAGAATAACATTGTTATGGCAGGTCTTTGTGTGGGCATATATTTTTGTTTCTCGTAGCTAAATTACTAGGTATGCTTGTGCTGCATCATATGGAAAGTGTATATTTAACTTTATAAGAAACTGCATAAACGTTTTTCAGTGGGTTCTACGGTTTTACATTCCCCTTGGCAACGTAAGAGGTCCCAGGTTTTCCATATCCACACCCTCAGCAATATCTGGCATTGTCTTCATTTTAGTCATGTGAGTGGATGTGTAATGGTATCTGCTTGTGGTTTAAATTTTCATTTCCGTGAGAACTATCTAGCTTGGGCATTTTTTCCATGAACTTATTGCCACTTACATATCTTTTGGTAAAAAGTCTGCTCCAGTCTTTTACCATTTTAATTGGATTCATTTTCATATTATTGCATTGTAAAATAGAAGTCCTTCTCAGGTATATGTATAGTGAAGATGTTCTGCCAGCCTAATGCTTGCTTATTCATTTTCCTAATAGTGGCTTTTGAAGAGCAGTTTTTAATTTTTATGATGTCAAATTTATCAACTGTTTATTGTTTCTACTTTTTGTGTTCCATGTAAGAAATCTTTGCCTTCTCTAACGTCGCAAAAATTTTCTTCTGTTTTCTTCCGGAAATTTTTATATTAGCTTTTATATATAAATCTATTGTCATTTGGGGATAATTTTTACATGTGGCTTAAAGGGTGAGGTTAATGTTTTGTTTGTTTGTTTCTGTTTTCATATGGATGTCCAGTCTTCTGGCACTGTATGTTGAAAAGGCTAGCCTTTCTCCATTAAATTACTTTGACATCTTTGTTCAAAATCAGTTGGCATATATACATAGGTCTATTTCTAGAATCTCTATTTGGTCCCATTGAGCTTATTGTCTATTTTTTTACATCAATACGTTCTGTCTTGGTAGTAGAGTTCTATAATAAGTAAGCCTTGAAGTCAAATAGTGTAACTTCTCTAAAATTTCTTTTCTTTTTTTTTTTTAAATTTTTTAATGTTTATTTATTTTTGAGAGAGACAGTGTGCGAGCAGGGGAGGGGCAGAGAGAGAGACAGAGAATCCAAAGCAGGCTTCAGGCTCTGAGCTGTCAGCACAGAGCCTGACGTGGGGCTTGAACTTATGAACTGTGAGATCATGACCTAAGCTGAAGTCAGTCACTTAACTGACCGAGCCACCCAGGAGCCCCTTTTTTCTTTTACAACATTCTTTTGGCAAGGCTACCTCTTTTAACTTTCCATGTGGATTTTGGAACTAGTTTGTCAATTTCTTTTTTAAAACCCACTGGAATTTAGATTGTGATGAATCTGTATCAATTTGAACAATATTGAGTCTCCCAACCTAAAATATGGTGTAATTGACCCATTTTTTAGGTCTTTTAAACATGCTTTATATTTTTTAGAATACAGAGTATTTTACCCATATTTTATTAAATTTATACCTAAGTACTTTGTATTTGATGGTATTATAAACACTATTTAATTTCAATTTCTATTTGTTTTTTGCATGGATATGGAAACATAATTAAATTTTTATTAACCTGATATTCTCAATTGTTGCTAATCGCTCTTAGTTCTAGTAGCCATTTTGTGAGTTCCTTATTAATTTCTAGGTTTCTGAACATCCAAAAAATAAAGGTTTATCATTTTCTTTCTAATTTTTGTATCTTATCTTTTGTTTTCCCTTCCCTTAACTGGCTCGAACTTTTAGTACAATAGTGATAGCGATAGTTCTCAATATTAGGTGGAAACATTTCAATCTTTCATCAGTAAGTATGATGATAGGTGTAAATTTTTCTTAGATGCTCTTATCAAGTAGAAGAAATTCCTATGGATTCTTAATTTTGTTGGTTTTAATCATGAATAGGTGTAGAATTTTGTCAGATGCTTTTTTCTGCATCTGTTTTTCGTTTTGTTTGTTTGTTTTAGTAATTTCTACACCCAACTTAGGTTTCAAACTCATGACCTGAGATCAAGAATCACATGATCTTCTGACTGAGCAAGCCAGGTGCCTCTTTCTGCATCTGTTTTTGTTTTTGTCTCAAGTTTGTATTTCAATTTTAGAGAGTTAACATGCAGTGTAATATTAATTTCAGGAGTAGAAGTTAATGATTCATTACTTACATATAATACATGTAACACTAACACTCAACATCACAAGTACCCTCCTTAATACCCATTAACAAGTTAGCCCATCCCCCTGCCTCCCTCCCTCTGCATCTGTTTTTGATGATCATATGTTTTTTTTTTTTCCTTTTATTCTGTTGGTATAATGAATTACATTGATAGCTCTTTAAATGGTAAGCCAAATTTGCATTACAGGAATAAACCCTAACATGATGTATTAGCCATTTTAAAACAATTAAATTTGATTTGTTAAATTTGGTTAAATGTTTCTGGGTTGATGTCTATGAGGGTTAATGGTCTGCAGTTTTCTTTTCTTAAAAAGTCTTGTTTTTAGCATAAATATACTAGTGAAGCTATTTGGGTCCCAAGTTTACTTTTGGAAAGGTTTTTAATAACAAATTCAATTTCTTTAAAAATACATATAGAACTATTAACATTTTCTATATTTTTGAGTCAGTTTTGGTAATAAGTATTGTTTTAAAAAATTTGTCCATGTTATTAAAATTATCAAATTTAGGGGCGCCTGGGTGGCACAGTCGGTTAAGCGTCCGACTTCAGCCAGGTCAGGATCTTGCGGTCCGTGAGTTCGAGCCCCGCGTCAGGCTCTGGGCTGATGGCTCGGAGCCTGGAGCCTGTTTCCGATTCTGTGTCTCCTTCTCTCTCTGCCCCTCCCCCGTTCATGCTCTGTCTCTCTCTGTCCCAAAAATAAAAATAAAAAACGTTGAAAAAAAATTAAAAAAATCAATCAATCAATAAATAAATAAAATTATCAAATTTATTTCCATGAAGTTATTCATAATATTTCCTTATTATCCTTTTGGTATATGTAATGATGTCATCTGTTGCAGTCCTTATGTTAGTAATTTAAGTATCCTTTTCTTTTTTTGCTGATCATTCTAGCTAAATATCTACCAATTCTTTAAAATATTTATCAAGATTTTAAGTGTCCAGCTTTTGGTCTAATTGCTATTATACGTTTATCTGTTTTATATTTCATTGATATCTGCTATTATCTATATTATTTCCTTTATCCTACTTAATTTGAATTTAATTTGCTCTTCTTTTATTTACATTTTTCAAGATGGATGCTCAGATAATTGATTTTAAAACTTTGTCTTCTCTTTATAGGAACTTTTGAGACTATAGTTTTTCCTCTGATGGTAGCTTTAGCTACAACCTACAAATTTTGATATATCTTTTTTCATGTTCATTTATTTTAAGATAATCTGTTATGGTTTATTTTTGAGTCATGAGATATTTAGAAGTGGCTGTTTACTTTATAAACATTTGGATTTTGTTCATATATTTTTCTGTTAGTTATTTGTAATTTAACTTCCTTGTACATAGAGAATGATTAATGTCAATAAATTTATAAGTGTTGTAACTTTATTATTATAAAGTGGTAATAATATTTCAGTGTGTAATATTTTATATGTATTTATGTGTATATACAACTATATAGTTTTATATATAGTTTGATATAAACTATATTTATAGTTTCAAGGATTTAGCACACATGTTTATGGAAGCTGGCAAGTCCACCTATTATAGGGTCGGCCAAGAGTCTGGAGATGCTTGAAACAACCAATACTGCTGACCAAGTCCAAAGTCCACTAATCTGGAGACCCAGGAAGGACCTAATGTTGTAGTTCAGTTCCAAAGGCCCTCTGTTGTGGAATTTCCTCTTGCTCATAGGAGGCCAGGTTTTTTTTCTGTTTTTGTTGTTTATTCTATTTAGGCTTTCAACTGAATGTGGCCTACCTACATTATGGAGGACAATTCTCATTCAAAGTCACCCAGTTTAAACATAAATCTCATCCAAAAACACCCTCACAGAAACATCAAGAATAATGTTTGACCACATATCTGGGCACCATCTCCCAGTCAAATTTACACATAAATTGCGATTACACATAATCACATTCTCAGTCACAAAATATATATTACAGGTATGAGTGTCAGGCCACAAATCTAAGTTTATAAAAAATTAATTAATGTCTATCTGATTTTCCATTACATCAGATGGAATGCTGATTTACTCATAAGATTTTGAGCAACTCTTCTATCCGTAGGGATATGTCAAGGTTGCTAACATGTTGGTTGGATAGTGCAATCAGAGGCGATAATTCACAGGATATGGCTAAGAAGTTCACAGCCCCCCCATCCCCTATTGTGTGTTCAGAACTCAGCCTCAGTGCCTCCATGTTTAAATATAGAATTTCCTAAAGTCAACTGCACAAATGTCTATTGAGTGATGTAATCCAGACCCTTGGTGTCTACTTGAATGAAGAGAATAAAAAGGAGAATAACACAGAGATAAAAGATATAAATTAATATCTCAAAGATTGTAACCAGCTTTGAAAACTTCAGTCGAGTAGTTTATGAACTAAGTATCAAAATGCTATGCATTCACTTATTTATGCATATATACATTCATTCATTGGTTATTTCAACATCTTAAGCATCTATTATTTTTGCATTACTAGACTAGGTTCTGAAAAGCTGACACTAAAGGAAAAACGTATTTTTATCTTGAAGCTTACCTGGGACAATTAGAAATATAAGGAATACAGAAAAAAGGAACCACCAATGGCTCAAGTCTGAATTCTGGTGGTCAGCCTTCTCTACTCCTTCTCCTTAATGTTCACATTTGATCATTCCCTTTGGTTTCACTCCCTAAACATATCATCTTGACTTTTAAAACTTCTCTTTATCTCCCTTGCCACCATCCTGGTACAAATCACCATCAGTTTTTACCTGGACTTCAGATTTAACTCCCAAATAGATCTTCTTGATTGCATTCGTTCCCCTCAAATGCATTCTCTGCGTTAGGCAAGTGGTTTTTAAAAAGTTATGACAGTTCTTGCACCTCCCCTCCTTAAAAATCTTCAATAATCTCCCACTGCTATTACAATAAAGTTCAAACTCCTTGAAATGGCCCACAATGCTTTGGGTGATCCAATTCCTTTCTGCCTTCATGTCTGGCCCCTCCCTTCCTAATTCATCCTATATTCTCTTCGTCCTTCTCTTTTTCTTGAGTATAGAATGTTCCTTCCCATCTCAGAGATTTTTCATACTTGTGCATATGTTGGTTCCTTTCTTTGAATGTTGCCTGTCTCCTTTCTCCAACTCATCTAAATTCACCTCTCTTTCTCTTCTGTTTCACCCACCTAACCCACTATTTTTTCAGACTGAAATTTGCTTAATCACAGAGACTTTCTCTTTCTTACTCATGTAACTCAACATCCTCCAATATAGCACTAAGATCACCCTATTTTGTTCTTTTATGTTAAGTTATAATTAATTGCATTGCTACATTTTTGTACTTAAATATCTATCTAATTGTATGTGTCATGTCTCTTTCCATAAGCAGACTACAAGCTCCATGACTTTTTTCAATTTTATATCTTCAGGTCCCTACACAGTACTTTACTGTAAAGTGAATGCAAAACAAGTCAGGATATGAAAATATCAAGAGGGAGATACAAGAGGTTTTCAATAATCAAGTAGCATAATCCATTTTATTAGAAATGACAGTATCATCCAAAACCATCTGCCATTATTCATGAAGCCAGGAAGGAACACTAGAAAGATTACATTTTCCATTACCTTTGACACCATGTCCCTAAACGGAATAAGTAAAGTCATGTTTGCCGTTCCCTGACTTTTCTTACCTTTCTCCTGCTTTAGCATTCATTTTTTCTCAAACATCATCTTTTTCTCCGAAGTTACTCCCATTTCTGCTATTATGTAGGAAAATGGCCTCCTGAAAACACATTTCGTCTCCCTGAATATTTGCATTTTTAAGAAAGATACTAAAGGAATTCTCACTCTAGTGATGAAATTCTGACAACATTAGCAAGGACAGATACCGATTTTGAGAGACCTCCAGCCCATGCTTAATGTGTCCATAAATGATACAGATTCTAGTATGTGATGGTAGCCTTTCCACTTCTTCTCCTTCTTTGAATTGGTCATGATGAGCTAACTTACAACTCCAAATGTTACAGGCTTAACATAATAAAAGTTTATTCTCTGGCATACAAATGTCTAACGCAGCATTCTGGGTTGAGTGATTCTTCTGAATGGCTTTCTTCCAAAGAGAAATTTCTCTTTTGTGGCTTTGTTCTTGTGTGGCTCTGCCCTCCTCTGGGTGCTTAGAGTTCTCCTATTCAGCCCTCAGATGGGGAGGAACAATGTAGAGACAGAGTGGAGGCTTAGTTTTCAGAAGATTATGTAAGCCAGTTCCAGAAATGGTTCACATTAGTTCTATCCACATAACATTGCAAGGGAGGCTGGGAAATGTAGTCTGTCTTCCCAGAAAGGAAAGATAAACAGTTTGGCGAATAAATAGCAAGCCACAGCCACGTCTTTCACACTAAGATAAAAGATTATTCCAAATCCTTAAGGTATCATCTAGAAACTCACATATATTCCATATATTCAGATATGTATTCTTTTTTTTTTTAAATGTTTATTTATTTTTGAGACAGAGAGAGACAGAGCATGAATGGGGGAGGGTCAGAGAGAGGGAGACACAGAATCTGAAACAGGATCCAGGCTCTGAGCTGTCAGCACAGAGCCTGACGCGGGGCTCGAACTCATGGACTGCGAGATCATGACCTGAGCCGAAGTCGGCCGCTTAACCGACTGGCCACCCAGGCACCCCTCAGATATGTATTCTTACATTTCTTTCACCCCAGCCTCAAGAACAAATAATCTTTGTGTATCTTTCTCTACAACTATTAACATTTTAATTAAAAGTTATTTCATTGTTATTATTGTTAATTTGGTATGAGAAAGGATACCTAGCATTACAAAAGACTATTTGGGGCACCATTTGAAATATATTTCACTGTCCTCCTTTATCTAGACTCTGACTATCCTGGAGTTTTCAAATAGCATTTGAAGCAAAAACCAAACAGCTGCTGAGTTTTTTTCCTGATGTGCCTTACCTTAATAAGACGTAAAAGTGTTATGTTTACATAGCCACCAATTCCATCCGTGATAAGTACTTCATTGAGAAGAAAAATAAAACTGCTATAAATGGTTTAGCTCTCTATGATTCCACACAACTTCCCATTTTTATTGAAAAAAAACAATAAACAAGACAAAAGTATAAGCAGTTTCAATGAAAATAGAAATTAAAAGATCAAAATTTACTCATTGCGTTATCAATCATATTATTTTTTTCCCAATTTAAAAACTTTTTGTAGCTTTTATGTTAATTCTCTCTGGTTCCATAAAGAACCACAGCCCATATATGGCTAGACTCAAAGCCAACCCAATGTAGCAAACCTTCTGCTACATATGTGCAAAACAGAAAACTCAAGAAATAACTATAAGTTGAATGTCTACCCTTTTTGATTGGCCTCTTCAGTCTTCCCAGTCATTTTTCATACTGTTAGATCACCCAATTATTAGTTGATCAGTCAATCATTTTCATTTTAAGGAATGAATTTGAGGGGCGCCTGGGTGGCTCAGTTGGTTAAGTGTCCGACTTCAGCTCAGGTCATGATCTCATGGTCTGTGAGTTCGAGCCCCACGTCGGGCTCTGTGCTGACAGCTCAGAGCCTGGAGGCTGTTTCAGATTCTGTGTCTCCCTCTCTCTCTGCCCCTCCCCTGTTCATGCTCTGTCTCTCTCTGTCTCAAAAATAAATAAACATTAAAAAAAATTTTTTTTAAAAGGAATGAATTTGATAAATGCTGAGTGTCACAGATTTTAGTGAATTTTAATTCCTGAAAAACAAAGCCATGGCTGAACTAGGTTGAGCTCCTAATACTTAAAGCTCTTATACCTAGTTGATACGCACAAAGATTTCTTCCCTTGCCTTGTGAAATTCATTTATCTTTTCTTAAAAATGAGTTAACTGAAACTATAGATAAATTTCAGATTAAACAGATTGAATTGGATACAAAATACTGATTGTACTAAGAAGTATCAGATTTCAAAATATTCTTTGTTTCTTTCTTCAAATCATAAGCATAATACATATTTCTCAAGGCCCTTGCAAAAATAGGCTTCTGTCACATGGTTTCAATAGTTTCATCTTGATGTTTTTAAGAGACCATTTTAGACTCACTGGTTTTTGCAGAAGACAAAAGCGGTCAGAATAAAGCACTGTGGAATGTGATAAGACTCACTCCTCCTGGTCTAAAAATTATTTTAGAATCCTTGTAATAAAGTATTCTAAATATCACACTGGATCATATTCATCTTCTAAATCACACTGGCTATACCCATCAATAATTCCCAATTAACTGTTAACATCAGAGCAAGGAGTGTATCTTATTAATTTTTGTATTTCCAGAATCTTGGACAATAGAAGACATTTGACAAGTGTGTGGTAAATACATGAATTAATTTATTTCTATCCTGTTTTTATAAAAGCAAAACAAAATCGCATGACACATAATATGACAAATTGCATAAGATATCTCATATTCCTTGGTTCTGGGCTATCCTCACCCCCTAACTGCTCAGTTTTCAAGTTCCCCTGCAAAATATCACATGACTCCTAGTATAACACATATGTGGTACATAATAAATGCCTGATAATATGTATTTATTGAATGATTGACCAAATGGTGATGTTTAGTTAAAAAACAATACAGTAAAATATATTAATTATACAAACTTACAAATACAGCTTAGACATGGAAATGCTCCTTTAGAAAAGACAGAAAGTACAACTCTACATAGTTGATGCAAATGATAAAAATATATTAGTGAAAGTGTATTTAACCAATTTCATGATGTGCCGAATTCTACTTTAGAAAATAACTAGATTGTTATTCAAATCTCAACTTTTTGACATCATTAAGAAAAACATAATGCCTATATCACATGGCTTAGTATTTTATGACATATTGTCTTATAATATTGTTTGTGTATTTATTTGTTTATTTACTTAGAGACATTTTAAAGACATTCCTTTATTTCAAGTAAAGATATCCTAAAACAATTGTAGGTTTAACAGTAGATGAACTGCAGATTCTATAATGTTCTATTTTATTTCTTCTTTCTTTCCTTATTATTTTTTTAATTTAAATCCAAATTAGTTAACATGTAAAATAATGATGTTTTCAGGAATAGAATTTAGTGATTCATTATTTACATATAACACCCAGTGCTCATCCCAACAAGTGTTCTCCTTAATACCCCTTCCCCATCTAGCCCATCCCCCCACCCTATACCCCTCCAGCAATCCTCAATTTGTTCTCTGTATTCTTATGCTTTGTCTCCCTCTCTGTTTTTACATTCTTTTTGCTTCCCTTTCTTTTTGTTCAGCTGTTTTGTAGCTTAAGTTCCACATATGAGTGAAGACCTAAACATAAAACAAGAAGCCATCAGAATCCTAGAGGAAAAAACAGACAACAACGTCTTTGACTTTGGCCACAGCAACTTCTTACTTGACATGTCTCTGGAGGTAAGGGAAACAAAAGCAAAAATGAACTATTGGGACCTCATCAAGATAAAAAGCTTCTGCACAGCAAAGGAAACAATCAGCAAAACTAAAAGGGAACCAATGGAATAGAAGACATTTGCAAATGACATATCAGACAAAGGGTTAGTATCCAATATCTATAAAGAACTTCTCAAAATCAATACCCAAAAAACAAGAAATGAGCAAAACAAATGAATAGAAACTTTTCCAAAGAAGACATCCAGATGGCTAACAGATACATGAAAACATTCTCAACATCACTTATCATCAAGGAAATGCAAATCAAAATCACTATGAGATACCACCTCACACCTGTCAGAATGGCTACATACCTATCAGGCAAGAACAGATATTGACAAGGATGTGGAGAAAGAGGAACCCTTTTGCACTGCTGGTAGGAATGCAAACTGGTGCAGCCACTCTGGAAAACAGTATGGAGGTTCCTCAAAAAGTTAAAAAGAGAACTACCTTACAACCCTGCAATTGCACTACTAGGTATTTATACAAAGGATACAGGAGTGCTGTTTTAAAGGGGAAAATGCACCCCAATGTTCATAGAAGCACTATCAAAAATAGCCAAATTATGGCAAGAACCTAAATGTCCATCAACTGATGAATGGATAAAGAAGATGTAGTATATATACACAGTGGAATATTACTCGGCGATCAAAAAGAATGGAATGCTGCCATTTGCAGCAACATGGATGGAACTAGACTGTATTATGCTAAGCGAAATAAGTCAGTCAGAGGAAGACAAATATCATATGACATGACTTATTATTTATTTTAAATTAGTCACTGCAAAGATAATGGAAAATTATTGCTCATAAAATTACTGTCATCATTTATTAAGTGCTTATTAAATTCCAAACATTTTATGCACAATACCATTAAATAGCCTCTTACTGCACATCAATTTCTTCTGAGAATTTGTCTCAGTTATCTGTATGATCTTCTTCTAATTCGGTATTTCCCAGACTGTACATTTTATAAGGTCAGGAAATAAGTACATTCTGTTTGCCACCAGTACACACTCAACATTTGCTACAGAATCAGTCATTTAGTAGCTCAAACAAATATTTATCAAGCATTAAATGAACAAATAAATGAACACCATATTGTAGATGTTACTACTCCCATCATATTTAACAGAAATAACTTAGGCTTAGAGACTGTAAGGAGCTTGTTCAAAGTTAAATAACAAGTGTAGAGCCAGGATTTAAACCCATATTTTTAAATCTCCAACTCCATGCTATCATATGCCAAGGTTTCTAGTTCAAGAAAACACAGTGTTTTCACTTCTTGGCTTAGTCTGTCCAAGCTGCCATAACAAACTACCATAAACTGGGTGGTTGAAACAATAAACATTTATTTCTTGCAACTGTAGAGACTGGTAAGTCCAAGATCAGGGTGCCTAGTACCAGATGAGAGCTCACTTCATGGTTCAGAGATGGCCATCTTCCCTCTGCATCCTCACAGTGCAGAGGAAGGCAAAAGGTCTCTCTTGTGTCCTTTAAAGAGCACTAATCCCCTTCATGAAGGCTGCACCTGCATGACCTAATCACTTCCCAAAGACCCCACTTCTTAACACCATCACATTGGGGGTTAGGATTTCAACATATGAATTTGGGAGGAACACAAACATTCAGTCCATAATACTCCTCATTTATTCTTCAAAATAAATTATATAGCATGTGTTCTTGGTTTATATTAGAGACCTGGATAAATGTCTCTAAAGAAATAATATAGACTACAGACTAACTAGACCATGGTTAAGACACATTCTTGAAAACATTTCTTGTTGAAGAGTGGGAATTAACACGTTATTTAGCTTTAGATTTTATTAAATTAAATAGGTAAAAAAAAAAAATTGCAAAGTCCAAAGAAAGTCAGAAAAAAAATAGAAATTTCGACTTCAATCAATGTTATAAAAGACAAGAAAGGAGGAAAAAGGATAGAAATTTGAATATAAAAATAAAAATATATGTCAACTAAAATATGTCAATAATTATAATTTTAATTTGTCAATTAAAGTTTAAATAGTTCTAATTGAGTTGAGGAAATAAAGCTATATGTAATTTATAAGAGACATGCTTAATGCATAAAGATCAAAAAAGGCTGCTAGCAAAAGATTTCAAATGATATACTAGGCAAATGCTACCTAAAAGAATGCTGGCAAGTGATGTAATATCAGGAAAAATAGAATTTGAGACAAAAAGCTGTATTACGCTATAGGCTACAACATGGATGAAACTTTTCAATCATGCTAACGGCAATAAGCCAGACAAAAAGGGATAAATATCGTATGATTCCACTTACATGAGGAATCGGCAAGTTCTTAGAAAAAAAGAAAGTGGAATAGAAGTTACCAGGGCCTAGGCTTATGAGGGAATGGGGAGTTATTATTTAGGGGGTATTGTTTAGGGTAAGAAAAAAATTCTGGAAATGGATAGTTATGATGGTAGCACAACATTGTGAGAGTACTAATGCCACTGAACAATACCCTTAAAAATGATTAAAATGAGTTTTTAAAGTAGATATTTGAAGGATTTTTAAAGCTATTTTAGGTATAGAGAGGATTATTACATAATGACTAAAGTTTAATTCACATGGAAGACATCATTTGCATAAACCCAATAAAATGCCCTTAAAACATGTACGTATAAAAAGTGAATAGTCCTACAAGTAAAACTGATAAATCCACTTTCATAATGGTAAATTCAACATGCTTTTAATTATTGATAGGCCAAAGCACACAAAATAGAGATATAGGAAAATTTTGATAAACTTAATGTAAGTAGAGACATATAGATATATATCTACATTCTAAATTATAACATATACATTCTTCTTAAGCATAATTATAGTATTTACAAAAATGATTACATTTATATTAGGTTATAGGCAAGCCTCGACTATCCTAGCTGATCCAAGAAAATAAAAAGAAATTAAAAACACCAAAAAGGAAGAAACAACACCAGAAGAATCTAATATGAATTGTTGACTATAACATGAGTATATATAGCAAGTTAACAGAATGTTAAATTAATATGTGGTAATCAGTTGTACTTTTATAGAGTAGGAACGAAGATCAGAAAATATTTTTACATGTCATTTGTAATAGCAATAAAACTAGATCTCTTAAAGGAAATCAAACAACAGATGTGTAAGACCTTTTGTAATATATTTTAAAACTTCATTCAAATAATTTTACCAAGATCTAAATTAATGGAGAGATATTTTCTATGAAGATATATTCAGTGTTATGAAGATATATTCAGTTTCATAAAGATATCAAATGTCCCCGAACTGATATGTAGCTTTAACGCTAGTCTGATTAAAATTCTAATCGAGTTTTCTGTAGGATTTTTAAATCAGATTCTAATATTTACATAGAAGAGAAAAGAGCCAACATTAGCTAAGATATTCATGAGGAAGAAGAGTAGAGAGGAATGAATTGTCCTACCAGATATAATGTATTAAGATAAAGCCTTAATAAATAAGAAAGCATGGTGTTGGCACGATGGATACACAGAATGACCCATAGGACAGAATACAAGTTCAGGCATAGAAGAACCCCAGATGAATATAGGGGTGTCACGGCAGATCACTGGGAAGATGATAGACTATTTGATAAATGTAGCTTTAAAACGTCAATTTATATTAAAAAATTAAAGTAGGACCCTCCTTTCTTCATATTAAAGCTAATGATTTAAATATTTATATATGTAATATAAAACTAATTTTTTTTCAAAAAATATAGGAAATATCACTCTGAAATTAGGGTAAAGAAGACTTTCTTAAATAATGCATAAAAGCATCAACCACAAAAAAAAAGATTGATGAATATGATTCCGTTAACAACTGTGCCTCAAAATAAAATGAAAACACAAGTCGCAAGCTCTGAGAAGATATTTGCAATACATATAGCCAACAAAAGATTATTGTCTCAGATATTAAAAAGAAACCTCATAAGTCACTAACACTACTACTCTATGGAAAACTGGGCAAAAGATATGAACAGAAGTTTCATAAAAGAGGAAAGATTTTTGGTAAGCAAAATTATGAAAAGCAATTCAATCTCACTAGTAATAAAGGAAATGAAAATTAAGATGCAATGTGATAGCCACCATTTTACCCACTCAATTGGCAGAAACTAAGAACTCAACAACACAAGATAGTTGACCTTTGAACAATGTGGGGGTTAGGGGTGCTGACCCAGCTGAAAATCTGCATATAACTTTTGATTCTTAACTAATAGCCCACCATTGATCGGAAGCCTTATTGATAGCATGAATAGTTGATTAACACATATTTCGTAGGTTATATGTATTATATACTGTATTCTAACAGTAAATTAGTCTAGAAAAAAGAAAATGTTATTAAGGGTTCATAAGGGAGAGAAAGTACATTTAAAGCACTTTACTGTAAAAGATCCACATAAAAGTGGGCCCACACAGTTTAAACCCGTGTTGTTCAGAGAGAGAAGCTATGGAAAGTCTTAGTCATTGTTGGTGCAGTATTATTTTCAGCTAAACCCTTAAGTATCTCACCTTTTTCCTACCAGGACTCTATTTAATATACACATTTTTACTTCTATCCTAGTTCTTAGGCCCATCGTTGTTGGGAATATTCTTGTGCTTAATTATATATTTGTTATTACATTCTGTATCACTTTACAATACATACATGACACACATTCTTTTACTTGTATGAAAAAAGAAAACTGTAGGGCGCCTGGGTGGCTGTCGGTTAAGCGTCCGACTTTGGCTCAGGTTATGATCTCCGGGTTCGTGGGTTGGAGTCCCGCGTGGGGCTCTGTTCTGACAGCTTAGAGTCTGGAGGCTGCTTTGGATTCTGTGTTTCCCTCTCTCTCTTCCCCCCCACCCCCGCTTGCCCTCTGTCTCTGTCTCTCTCTCTCTCAAAAATAAGTAAACGTTAAAAAAAAAATTTTTTTTTAAACTGTAAATTTAAAAAATACAGCTATTATCAACATAGCAAGTCAATTAAGAAATCCATGAACTATATTTGTGTTTATACTTCTAGGTCCAAAGGCTTTAATTGTATAAGGTCTTTTATTAATACTAATCACATTTACAAACGAACATTTACTGAAGCATTTGAATTCCTGAATGGGTAATGAACGGGATCTTGAAATTTCCTGATTTCTGAAATTGTGTTGTAGTTCTCCCAAATGGCGACCGTAATCAAGAACACATTTCACAAATTTCAGAATCACTTATTGTGCTTTGTAGTTCAAAGGAGTGCTTTTAGATACATTTGACTCTCACAGTAAGCTTGGGTGGTGGATGGATAGGGCAGTTATTACAGGGAATTTTTAAGTAAACAGAAACTAAGTCTTTAGGAGGGTGAAGGACCTGCACAGCCCCACACGCTGGCTAGTCGCAAAGTTTGTACTTGACTTCCCACTCTGTCTACTTTCTCCTCTACGCCATCTTACGTCTAAAGATAATAGTAAGCTTGTAAGTCTGTGAAATGTTCACCACTTTCAAAATGCTTTCCGTATCACGTCATCTGTTTTGATTCTCACATTCAGCCTTGAGTTTCTTTAGCATATTTCTTTCTTCTCATAACATATATAGAGCATAATTTAAGCCAAACAGTATTAGTTATGAAAATATAAGGTCTTTCTGTTAGAAAATTACTAGATAATCAAGTCAGAGTAACAATAAAATAATCTTGCTTTTGTTTCACAAACCCCACAGTTATAGTCACGGATTTGTCTAACAAATAAAAGTAAAAATAATTATTTTGGAACTTGTTAGTTGTTGTCTTTTTTCCTCTTTTTTAAAAGCAAATGAATGACTGTAAGAATGAACAAACGATTCTATCATCCAAACAGTTTCTGCTTTTCTGAGATTTGTGAAGATGAAAAGAAATGTATTTCTGACTCAAGAAACCCACTTACTTAACATTTAACAAGTACAAAGGACATCTTTCCAGACATATTTCTTTAAATGGGCTTTGACACATCATGAGTATTATTCAGATGAATAATCAAGTGGTATGATTTATTTTTTTTCTTATTTGTAAACATCTGCTTAGATTTTTCTCACTCTCTGCCTGATCTCCATGTGGTCTTGCCCACGAATGGTAGTCTTGTTAGAGGCAAACTACATTTCACATCCCATCAAACCCACCTGCTCACACTGGGCAGGGTTTGGCCAGAGTTGCTGCTGCTCATTAGAGGCTCTGGCAGAGAGAAAGGGAGGGTGGAAGAAGCAATGAAACCGGGGCCTGAAAAGTGAAGCTGAGGTTTAGATTTTATGTGGGATTTTATTTGGTGAGTGGTTACACTGCTTTTCATTATACCAGATAACAGGTTGCTGGCAGCATATTTAAAAGATATGGAACTTTTAAGGGGCTGAACATGAAATTAAAGCTTGATGAAATGAATTCTAATCTGTGCCCCATAGTCATGTGTGTGCCAGGAAACATACACACTGGTGCCTTAATTGTGATCGGGCTGTTCCCTTAAAAGCAGCGAGAATGTTCACTTTGCTGCACAAGGAAAATCTAGGAAACAATACTATTAGGAGTTTATATGCCATCTTATGCTCCACTTTCTTCATAACATTACATCAGTTCTACAGGCATTTTCTGCCCCATTTACCAAACTGGCTGCAGTCAATGAAGTTTTGCATTATATGCCCCCAGGGAAAAAAATAATGCAAAGTTTTTACTGTCCATGTTAATGCCATTTAATACATTGCTCAAACACATACTTAAGACCAACAGTTCTGATTACGCAACTTTGGTTTAAAGTGGCTTCCAAACTGACTTCTTAACTGGCAACTTCTCAACAGCTCAGGTCTTCCCAAACTTCTTTGGGAAGATAGGAGGGTCAAAAGAGTGCAGTTTGCGATGGCGCGAACACCCTGGGTTGTCTTCAGTGTTCGTAACTTAGTGGTCTAAAAAGGAAGAGAAAAGTGGTGGCCAGCTTGTTTGTTTCACTTTGTTTTTTAAAATTTGTGTGTTTAAATTTCGCTTAAACTGGAACGAATCTGTACCTACCTCTTGGGAATCTAATGCCTTTGAAAAATGGCTTAACATTCAAAAAATGATGTGAGTCCAACAGTTAAAGTTTGAAGTAGGAGTGAGTAGTGAGGTAGAACAGCATTCCGTCTCTTTTTTGGAGGACTTGGATTTCATTCCGCTCCTTTTGAGTAGGAAAAAACAGATCTGTCTTTTCTCTGTTTGGATAAGGAAGGGAGAGGGCTTAAAGAAGAGAAACATTTTCAATACCAGCTGTTCCCTAACTCAAGCCCTGCATAAATTTATTCTTTTTTTGAACTGGAGATGTTAGGACAAAACCCTAAAGAGAGTGGAAAATAGAAAGTGAGTCAGTAAAGCCAATTTTATTATTCTAGGTTACAAACTTTTTAGAGAACAAATAGGCTAAGGGACAAATTAACCATAGTTCAATCCAGAACCAGTTATAAGAGCATAGACATCTAATAAAAGCTCTGGGCTATACTGTAGGGGGAGAACTTGCAAGGCATCCCTGTGGGATACACCTCAGTTGCTAATTCTTTTTACAAAAGTCTCTAACATATTTAAGTAATTACCAAATATGTGAATCAAATTATGCCTTCTCAAGACTGAGCAACTAGCTCTCTTACTTTTGGGTGTGTGGCTTTAATATCTAGACTTAATATACTCTTAATATCAGCGTCTTCACTTCAAAATATTAGAAAGATTTAACTCCTACACATATCACTAACTAAATTTACAAAGGTTGGAACGTGTGTTCTTGAGCTCAGCAAGAATAACCATCTCAAGTCTTAAAGTCTGAATTACATACAAATGAATCAGCATCTCAGATGGGAATTTTAAAATATTGCTTCATTATGGCTGCATATTTTGTTCACTGTGGCCATTGACCATATGTCTGCTTAGAGCTATTATACAGGACCCCCAGGCAAGCTAAAATTCTGTCTTCCCTGGCCCCACCCCCCCATTCTTTTGTGATAAAATATTAAGTAGACAAACTTTTTTTCTTCTGTCTTATCCAGATGCTCTCTACTTCTTTCAAAGGCATCAATTTTTTTGTATTTGCTCAAACGGAACTTAGACTTTTTTTTTTTTCTACACTCTACTATGGATTCTGCATTTTTCATCCCTCCAAACTCTGCTAAACTGTCGTGTGAAATGTCGTGGGTTTTAGAACTCAGAGACCTAGGTACGGCACCATTTCTTTTATTTATTTATTTATTTATTTATTTATTTATTTATTTAGAGAGCACCATCTGGGTGAGGGCAAAGAGAGAGGCAGAAAGAGAATCCCAAGTAGGCTCTGTGATGCCAGGGCAGAGCCTGACCCCAGGCTCCATCTCAGGAACTGTGAGATCATGAGCTGAAATCAAGAGTCGAACGTTTAACCGACTGAGCCACCCAGGTGCCCCCAAGCCCCATTTCCATCACTTGCAACTACATGCTCTTTTAAACTTAATATCATGAGCATCCGCTTCCTCGTCCAGACAATGCGACAGTTTCATAGGGATAATGTAAGAATTAGTGATTCTACCTGAAAATAGTGGTCCCCTGATGTAAGCACTTAAAATAAAGAACTAAGGGAAAATAGAATGAAGATAGATTGACATGTCATTCTTGTCCCTTCCAAATAGAGCTTGTGTGTGCTAGGCCTGAACAATGTGGAAGCAGGCGATGGTTCATAAAAGAGCAGTGAGTCTTCTCTGAGAAAGGAGTCCTTGGCCATGGCTTCATTTCCCTAGTGACTAACTCATCTGGGCAAGGGAAGCGAAGCCTGAAATGTTCGGATTGCTGTGAGGGGAAGTCAGCCCGACAGGCTGAGTTGCCTTTCTTGTCCTTGGCATTGTAACAGTGCACGGTCCTCTGTTGTTCCTGGAACCACTCAAGCATATAATGAATGGAGTACCAGTGATTGGAAACGGTCGGCCCTCGATGATATTTCCGCAAGTTGTTTTCCTTCTACAACTTGGTAATGGATTTTTCTAACTTTAACAGGATGGTTGAAGTGTCTCATGATTTTATATGCTGTTGCCCTCTCTGGAGCCAACTGTGTCCAGTTATCATGTCATTTTTTTTTAACACCAAAAATCAACTTCTCTCCAAAATCTTAAACGTTTTCCTTGGAAGGTTACATGATCCTAAGCAAACAAACAAACTGAAGAGTCATTCTGGTTTTTCTGAAGAAATTTGAACTCTCTCAATCTCTCTCTCTCTCTCTCTTTTTTTTTTTTTTTAATGAGTTAAGTTCTTGGATCTGTAGATTAGGCTTGCTGAATTCTGCAGAGGTCAGAGGAGAGTAAGAGATGTTGACAGTCTTTGTGCAGGAGGGAAATGGAGCACTGTGAGGCTGACCCATTTCTGTGTACCAACACCTGGTAGGCCAATTGAAGGGTAAGGCCGAGGTCCTAGTTGTGAATATTAAGTAAGGAAGCACTGTGAAGACAGACCAGTCAGGCATACTGGGTTAAAATCCCAGCCCTGCTACTAACCAGATAGAGGAACTTGCACAGAATTCTTAAAATTTTTGAGCTTCAATTTTTTAAATTTTTGTAGCGTTGTGAGGATTAGAGTGCATTGCTGAGTGAGTGCTTATTATATGTTCATCACTATTCTAAGTATTTTGCTTGAATTATTCCAATCAGTTTTCACAATAACCTTTTGAGGTATGAAGCAAATATTATTATTTGGATTGTGAAGATGAGGAAACTAAGAGAAAGGACACCTGGCTAAAGGTAACAAAGTTAATAATGACAACGTTAGAATCTTATTTATTTATTTGAGAGGGGCAGAGAACACTCTCATGCTAGTGGGTAGGGGCAGAGGGAGAGAAAAAGAGAGAGAGAGAGAGAGAGAGAGAGAGAGAGAGAGAGAGAGAAAGAGAGAGAATCTTAAGCAGGTTCCATACTCAGCACAAAGCCCAATGCAGGGTTCGAGCTCACCACCGTGAGATCATGACCTGAACTTAAATCAAGAGTCGAATTCTTCACTGACTGAGCCACCCAGATGCCCCAAAAGGTTATAATTTTAACGTAGGCAATTTAACCTGAAAGTCCATGTTTTTACTACTATGATTAAAGTAAGTCAGTCAATAGATTGCCTGCATATAACTAGCATTTAATAAATGGAAAAATTCAATTTATACTTATATATTCTTTATGTATTTCAATATATGTCATTTATATTCAATGTCTGTTTTGGGTTTGAACAGCAATCAGCCTTCTTGGAGCTTTAGAGTTGGCACACTGGTCACTGGTCATTGATTCAGGAAGATCTACTTCCCCTGGAGTATGAGTTCAGAGGTGGCACTCTAGGGTTGGTTTCAACACTGGGTAGGATTCTTCCCCCCTCTGTTCCTAAGGATATGGTTTTCTTTTATAGAAAAGGAAAATTAAATAAAGTGATTTTTCATTTTCATTCTTAGTCTGTCATCTTTAGCCTCACTATAAATTGATATGATCTTATGATTTTTTTCCTGATGTATTTTGATTCACATTTTTCCAATCCATCGGTTGACTTCTGAGCAGTTGAGTGTCTGTGCTCTAGATGCCATGACACAATTCTAATTCAATGGCTACACAATAGGAGACAGAGTCCCTGCTTCCATTACAGTGGACACAAAACAATACATGCCTTAATCATTTCACAGAAAGCCCCTGCTCAGTCTACTTTGAATATAAAACTGTAAAATTAACCATAAGGTCTTCTACATGTCTTCTTGCTATCAACCCCGGGCACCTTATTCCTCACGAACAGCCAATCGTGTAAAGAAAAATTTATTTAAAAACTACAACGCAGAATTTAAAGTATTGAATCAACTAGCCTTATTTTCAGATTTCAATTCAAGCCAATTTCTTTTTTTTTCTTTTGAATACCTTAAAATGTTTTCTGATTTCCAACATAGTCTTCTAAAATGCGTATCTCCCTCTAGCCTCCCATTGTTCCTCTTTCTAGTGCCTACATTGTTTTCCCAGCCTCCTGACTGTGCTTCTAGAATCACACACATCCTTCTCAACAATGGCCTCTCATCAATCTACCTTCCAATTTACCTTCTCCAAAATTGTTTGTGCCGACAAACTTCACCCTATGATAATTCTTTGTATCATAAATATAGAATCAACTGGGGCACCTGGGGCAACTGGGTGACTCAGTTGGCTAAGCATCCAACTTTGGTTCAGGTCATGGTCTCACGGTTCATTAGTTTGAGCCCCATGTCAGGCGAGCTGAAGCCCTGATTTGAGATTCTCACTCTCTCCCTCTTTCTTCCCCTCACTCACTCATGCTCGCTCTTTCTCTCAATCTCAATCTCTCTCTCTCTCAAAAATAAATAAATAAATAAACAAATAAATTTCCAGTAAGTTAGTGATTATATACAGATAGATGGTTTGTGAATTCTTTGCTAAGCATATATTTAGACATTTATGACAGGACATAGCAGAAGTATGTGAGCATCGTGTACTCTCAAGTCCCGCTATTGTTAACTCAGTTTGCATTATGTTCTTACATGGATTGAAAAGTCGCTTTACAAACATCTGTATACATCTCATATGTGTTTGTTTCCTTTCTTATGTTACCTTGCTTTGAGGAAGGAAATTTGAGTTTTAATTTTTTCCCTTTAATCCTGTCATCTGGTCTCCTTTAAAGCTCCTACTTAAATGTTTTCTGAGATAATAAAAACATGTCAATAGTTCCTTTTTTTTAGTCAAACGTATCATCCCTCACAACTGTTTAAATTTTTCAAAATCTGATTTTTTTGCTTTTTTTGCTTTTTCTACTATATTGAATCCTTTACTAATGTCGGTGTATATGATCTGTTTCAGAATCATGTTTTTTTTTTTTAAATAACTATGCTTTTTTTCTAGGTACTTAATAAACCAACTAACCAACCAACAAATGAATAAGTAAATATGTAAGGATAAATAAATTGACCAACTAAAAAGGGCCTTCGGGTAAGAGAAACCCAATACTATTTTGGTATTCTTGAATGAATTCACATGAGAAATTTAGATCCATGCGGTACATAAACTGAGTTTAGCAACCAAAGTCTGACATTCTGGCAATTTCACCAGACTTGTAAAAGCTGTTATTTTTGACTAACGAAATGAAATTTGCATTGATTACCTAAACAGACTGACATTCATTTGCGTGAACATGATAAATCTACAGCAGGCACATGAGCCAAATAGCACGTTCATTGGAAAATAGTTTCAGTGTGAAATTATTAAGTTCTTTTCCTCTTTTCAACATAGGCAATAGGAACTTTTTGGTTTTGTTCAAGTATTATCTATTCCAGCTTATACATTGTTTACTTTTCTTAATGGAATAATAACACCATGGCACAAATGCATTCTTTCCATGTGAGATAATTACATAAATTAAGTTAGTCCAATACTTACACCTAGCCTCAGTTCAAAACAGTTTTTTTTTTAATGTTTTGATTATAAGCAAGTAAATGAGCATATGTCCAATTACATTTTGGGTGCAATAGCTTTAGCCACCACATTTTGGCATTTTATTTTATTAGCTAAAAATTCACATATGGTTTCCATGTCTCCAAGCTGTCTTTAAGGATACAAGAGTTGTATAACCTAACATTGTTTTCTTCCCTTCTCTCTCCCCAGCCCCCTCCCTATTTCTCACACATGCTCCCTCATTGAGGTGCCTTTCTTTGTTTTAAGGATTATACGTACAAATTGTGAAAACCTAAAGGTGTGCTGGAGCTTTGAAGAAATGATGAAAGAAAGGCTTCCAACCCTAAAATTCTTAATAGAAAATTTGAAATGGATGCCAAAATGTTTACTATAGAAACAGCAGTATGAGTATACAAATACTGCTGTTTCTATAGCCTTACAAATATGTAAGGCTTACAATGGTTATTATTTCGCTGCTTCCTTCTTAGAGCCTGGTTCCACATTAGAATTACAGAGGTCCCTTCCCTCTTCGGAACCCTCCCCGTGACTTTGGGATGAGGAAGGGGGAAGCTCAGTGAACATCTTAAAGACTGAAATGTATAAGACACAGCCATGCTGGTGAAGGACACAGGATAAGAAAACACAAAGAAACGTATTCAGCCAGTTGGTTTCAACATTCCACCCCATGTATCTGTGTTACTGATACAGTTAATGGCTTGGAAAACTGCAAGACTTGCATATTTTGGCCAAGAGTTAAAGACAACCTTTCTAAACAACCGACTAAAATTTGGTTATTTTTTAAGGCTGTTACTCCAGCATTTCAAGAGCCTTGGGGTAAATCAAATCTCTTTCTTTCAGTTGCATTGCTTGTGTATGAGCAATGCTATTTCCAATTCCCAAAGAAAGTGGGGATTTTGAATATATTGTTGATTTACAAAGATTTCTGAAACGTCCTATACATGCAGTATTAAATCAATTTTAGACACTCTTCAAGCTGAATATATATATATATGAGTAAAAAAGAAAAACAGTAAGTTCCTGCAATAGTCAACTGTGTTGAATATTGAACTAGGCACACTGTAACAGTAGATCAGACCCTTGGCTTTCAAAGGTTTAACTCTGAAGGTTCCCACTATTTGCAGGCAACCTTTAAGAGCCAGGACATGGAAGGTTTCATCTCCCCCCACGATTTAATGGGTGTAGTACTGTGCCGCGGAGGTGATGGAAAATGCTTGAGTTTCACTGATCCTGTCAGCTGATTTTCTTCTCCTATCTTTATAGGTAAAAATGTCTTTTTAGGTGATAGGAAATCTTTGTTTCTTTGTGGGAAAAAAAAAATCACAAAAAAAAGCCAACTGCTTAATAAATGGCTTTAGTCTTTCATTTGTAAAATCATTACGAATCTGAAGGGCTTCTTTCAATCATAACATATTGCATGTGAGTTATAGGACGTATTCCTATAATGGTATTTAGAATTTGGGCCTACCATTATTCTATATTTTGACGCATCCTGACTTTTTGGAAAGTCAGTTTTGCAACTAATTGCCAATGAAAGTTAGGGTGTTCCATATTTGTAGTTGAGCCAGGAATTTCAGCTTCCTTTTAATCTGACAGGAACATATTGAAGACTGTTCAGTTGCAGTGTCCAGAACGTAACATAAATAGTATTGAATATAATGAAAATACCCATTTTACATAAGCCTAGTGACTTAACTGCTCATATCACGTGGTATAAAACTCCTAGAAACTATGATGCTCTCAGATTGTGGTTAAGACATAAGATAAGCTGTTGTTCCTTATTTTTTTTAATGTTTATTTTGAGAGAGAGAGAGAGAGAAAGCATGGAGAGAGAGGGAAAGAAAGAATCCCCAGCAGGCTCCACGCTCAATCTCACAACTGAGAGATCACGACCTGAGCCGATATCAAGAGTTGAATGCTCAACCAACTGAGCCCAGGCACCCCTTATTATTGTTCCTTATGATAGGCTCTTGTTACCGTACTATTTCTAAGCTGGATTATCTTCATAATATTATTCCTTTTACTGTTATTTAGAGGAAAAACCAACAGCCTCACATGAATGTTCTCAGGAGCAGTAATTATTACAATAATAACAGAAATAGTAGGTACCAATTATGAAACAACTATTCTTCCTGGTACTATGTTAAATTACATGCATTACATACATTACCTAGTTTAATGCTCCAACAATAACCTTATTCCCATTGTACATGAGAAAATGGAAGCTTAGAGAAATCACCACTAATTTCCTCTGGGTCATGCTCCCCACAAAACTGAAATTTTAGCCCAAATCTTCCTGTCCATGAAGGGGTTAATAGATTTTTATAACAGTGCAAATTGTATGGTAGATATTATACTTTTAATATTAAAGCATTTGATTAAGAAATTATGTGAATTCAAAATTTTGAAGAATTTTTATTGAAAAGCATTTTAAAAGGAAGTTTAATTTTTTATTCCAATATTTTTGTAATAAATAATATGTATGAGGTACAAAATTCAAAAGTTATAAAACATTATACAGTAAAAGGAAAATCATTATCCAGTAAAAAGGAAATCTTTACTCTTATAATTTTTGGGTTTCCTCCTAAGAGGAAACTAAAACCACCTTCTTCCTATTCCTCCTCACACATATCCACTGCATAGATAAGTGTGCACGCACACGAGTGTGAGTGCATATGGACACACACACGCACATGCAGACATGCACACACATATGCTTCTTACCGAATCCCCAACAATCTCCCCTTCCTTATAATGGAAGTTCTTTATATTCTGGATAAATATGTGCTCACCTAAAAGACAATATTTCAAAGGTGCCTTGAGATTTGAGTGGCTATTCGACACAGTCCTGGCCAATGAGAGGGAAGTAGAAGCGATAAGGCTTCTGGGAATGTTCTTTGGAAGAGTGCAGAATGTACAGTTCCACTTCCCTCTGCCTGAAGCATCAGTAAGATGTAGGAAAGGGAACAACCATCTGCAATAAGTAGGTGGTAAGCCACACAGTGAAAATTTATGAGAGAAGGAAAGAAGCAGCCTGGATCTTTGCTGGCATTATGGTGTCAGTGTGGTAGCACCAGACTGCATTTATGTTAGAAAAATAAAATTCCTTATTTATACTTCATTCTTTTAACAGCAGCATAATATTCTTCTTTGTGGATATGGTATAATTTATTTCTGGCTTCCCACTAAATTCCAATTGGGTTGCTTTGATGCTCCAATGAAAGACACTTCTGCAGTAAATAGCTGGGTAATGTCATTCTATGTGTGAGCATGCGTATCTGTGCAGTAAATTCCTAGAAGCAGAATTGCTTGGTCAAAGGGTTGCACATGTTGAATAAGTTTGGGTGTTTCCAAATTGCTTGCCATAGAAACTGTTCCAGTTTGTTGACTTCAATTCATGAAAAAGCAGATTTTTCTACATTCTTATTGATGTGATATATCAAACTTTGAGATTTTGTTTTCCAAGCTGAAAAGTAGAAGGTATATCCCTTTATAGTCTAGGTCTCTGTCATTCTAAAGAAGTTTGAAAATCTTTTTATTTGTTAAAGAACCATTATTTCCCCTTATCCACAGTCTCTGTTCTTTGCACAACTTTCATTGCATTCATTTTTATCTAGTTATTCGAAGGAATAGTCACATAATGAGAAAAACTAGTCCTTTATTTTTATACAGTTTATAGATTCCTAGCTTTTAATTTGTATTTTGCTTCTTAATTTTTTACTTAATCTATGCAGAATTCTTTTTAATTTATGCAGTTGAATTTGTCCCTTTTTTTTTTTAATGACGTCTAGATTCATATCTGTCTTGTAAAGGCCTTCTCCACTCAGATCATGAAAAACATTCTCCTATGGATTTAAATTTTTGATCCATTGTGGAATTAATTTTGATGTAGCATGTGAGATAGGGATCAACTTCATTTTCTTCCAGGTGTTTCCTCAGTTGCTCTAACATAGTTATTGAATAGACCCTTTCTGCCTACTAATTTGTAATGCCATCGTTACATACTAACTACATATCTGTATTTGAGTCTATTTTTGGACTTTTTGGTCAATTCCATTAATCAATCTGTCTAGCCATACACCAGCATCACACTGTTTTAATTATTATAACATTATAATGTGGTTTAACATTGGGCGTGGTCCTTCATTGTTTTCATTTTTTCAGAGTTGTTCCTACTTCTCTTGTTTATTTTTACACACGAACTTTAGAAACAATATGTCTGCTTCCAAAAAAATATTATTTTCTTATGAATTTAACATTAAATATATAGATTAAGGAATAATCTTTAGATGCTGTATCTCCCTATTCGAAAACATGCACATTTCCATTTATTTAAATCTTATTTTGTTTCCTCAGTAGCATCTTATGATTTTCTTTTTATAGATATTATGCATTTCCTATTAATTTATTCTTTTTCTTTTTTTTAATGTTTATTTAATTTTTGAGAGAGAACAGAAAGAGAGAGACAGGGCATGAGTAGGAGAGGGGCAGAGAAAGGGAGACACCGAATCCAAAGCAGGCCCCAGGCTCTGGGCTATTAGCACAGAGCCCGACACGGGGCTGGAACCCACGAACCACAAGATCCTGACGTAAGCCAAAGTCAGATGCTTAACCAACTGAGACACCCAGGTGCCCCCCCCCATTAATTTATTCTTCTATATTTCACTTTGAGTTGCAAAGGGAGTGTCCATTTTATCTTTTAACATGCCATTGTATCACCCTAGCATGATCTCAGAATATTAACATTTTCCCTATAAGCTTCATAAGTGCATTTATCGCTTGTGAAGCTGTTTAATTCATTTTCTTAAAATATTTAAATAAGCATATGATTAGCAAATAATAATATTTTTCCTTTCCAATTTTTAAGCTTATTATTGCTTCCTTTTTTCCAATTGCAAAGGCTTGAGTAGAAGTTCAAATTCAATTTATGACTCTAATTTAACTACAAAAATATTAAGATACTCTCCCAGTTTTGCTTCCTACACCCCATCCTCAATGCTAGTAAATTTACCCTGGCACAGCCTTCTTTTGAAGATCTTAACAATTCATAACAAATGTATGTTAACTAAAACTATTTTTTGATGGAAAACAAAGTGGTAAAGAAAGGTAAAAGTGGTGATGATTTAAAAACTATATTGAAAACCAATGAAATTTGTAAATAATGAAAATATTTATAAGCCTTAGCTAACAATACCACCTTTTTAAATATGCTCACAGCAATAAAATTCAATGTAAAGAATAGCATTTCCCTGGAGTTTAGGTTAAAAAAAAAGTCCATTTGGAAAATTCCTCACCATAATCAAAATAAATGCTCACATTTTGATAGTGCTTTATAAATACGTTCAATTTTTTTCACTGGAATCAAATTTCAATTATTGAATATGGATGTTTTACATCTAAGTAACCGGAAACTTTAAGATGACTAGGTAACTTTCTTAAATCAGTGAACTTTAGACAGAATGGTCAAATGTTTAAGCCCTCTCCATTTTTTGTTGTATTTCATGTTTGATTTTCACAAGAAACAGACAAATACATGGATAAACGAAACCATCACATCAGAAGAACAGAACATGCAAAATAATGAACTAAATGAGATCAAAGAAGATAAAGTCAGTTTACTGAGATGAATAGTTTACCTATTTCAAATGTTGATCTCAAAACTAATTTCACAGCAAATTCTTTCCCTAAAAAAAAGAAAAGAAAGAAAGAAGCATGTCATGGCCAATAACTGCTGAAAAACTGTGGAGACTGGCACTTCCAAATGCTTGGCAGATTATTAAGCCAATTTTTATTGAGTCCACTCTAGTTGTTGGAGGGTCTGTGATTCCCAACTGTTTCACATCAGAGAATGAAAACAAGCAGGGCCCAGCCAAGACCACATTGGTGACTGCCAGCCCCTTTATATGCCAAACATGAAAGCAACAAGTCCAGATGCTTTGATCCTTGCATTTTTGGACTTAGCCCAAAGTTATAGAAAAAAGCACAACTCATGTTAGGACAACATACATTATAAGTAGAAATCAATCAATAGCACTGTGACCTTCAAACTCAGTAAATGTTTGGAGTTAGTTTCAGAGCATGTAATCTAAATTGGGGATTGGAAGTTGGACCTGGTCCTAAACTAACACAAAAATGTATATTTTTTAAAAAATAGAGATTAAAGGAAGCAACAGATGAAGTTTTAATTCATATGTGTATGTGTGTGTGTGTGCGTGTGTGTATGTATATATACATATATATTCATTGAAGAATGTATTCTATTTTAAAAGGCCCTAACTGGTAAGGAAAAGAAAGCCACCACCACAATGAAAGCCTCTTTTCCTGAGTATAATTAAAAGAGAAACTACATTGTGGCAGGAAAATGTATTGGAAGGAAATTATGAGCTTTCTCCCAATTTAGGGTAAGAGAATAATGAGATAATTTAAGAGGTGAGTCACTTGGTTGCTAGGACACTGTCCTGACTTGCAGCAGAGCTCCAGCCTGCCAACTTATGAAACAATTGGCCCCGGTCTTGGCACGGTTGTGGGTCTAAATTCCCCAACACAGGTATAGTGAAGAAGTGGCAGTGGCAGAGCCAAGCTGAAGCGTTGATGGCCAATCTGAATCTGGGCACAAGGAAAACTGCAGCCTCAACCCTACTATTTTAAATCGCTGCCCGTGGCCAGGGTAGTTACTTGAAAAATCCTCTGGGACGGAAGAAATAACAGTGAAAAATAGCTTAGTGTAGCGCGGCAGGGTTTGGCACCAAGAAATAATTAAAAGTAATTTTGCATCTTTTATTTTGTCTTAACTTTGCAATAATGATTTGATTGTATCGTCACACAAGTTCTGTCTAGACGACATTGCGTTAAAACCTCACCGTTTTGTATTGTAAAGCTTTAGAATTGTTCCTGGCACCAAACGGGCTGTTTTAGCACAAAAGCTAATTTACAGTAATGCTGATAACGTTCAAGAACCTATCATTAGGATTTTTTTTCTCTTTTTCCACTTTTTTAAGTACACTCTTTCTTTGTCAGAAAAGTAAATTGGTGGTGGTGATAATGCTTTGCAATCGCTACCAACATGTCAGAAAGGCAACTTACAGATAGTCTAACATTTTTCAAAACCTTCCAGGAACTGGAGAAGCCAGTTCCTGGAAGATGTGGTCTCAGCTTGCAAAAACAATGGTTTTTTTTGTTTTTTTTTTTCTTTTCGTGCAGTATGAACTTACTCAAATTTCCTCAAAGCATCTCTAAGAAAGCTGGGTCAGGGAAGATGATCATGCTGTATCAGTTTGACTACTTTTTCTGAATGTGTTCCGGATGTCTACAAGTGCGCCCATGCACAAGGCAGGGCCTGTGTATCCAAATAAGATGAGAGTAAGGTACAAGATCAGAATGTGGTCTGTTTGTAAATGAGCCCATTTACCCAAGTCTGTGAACAGTCTGATTGAAAACTTAGAAATATTGATATAACAGCATGGAAATCCATCTTTTGCACTGAGACTTTTAGTTGTTGCCGGTTATTTCCTACAATGATTAATGTTCATATCTTTATGTATGCATTCAACAATTAATGGCCATGTCTTTATATATGGATTCCATCCTCTCAGAGGAATTCTTCTTTTACTCTGAAGCAAATATCAACTGGGTATATTTCTAAATAAGTATATGAATGATGAGTTGAAAATAAAAAACATACATCTATTCATTTATCCATTCATTCTTTGTTAAGCCCTTATAACCCATGAAAGACTTTGTTGGAGGCTGAAGGGGCTTTTAAAAAGTGGGAAAGTGTATGCGACAGTAGAAAGGTCACTGGCTTTGGAGTAAGAATATTTACTTCCATCCTGGCTTCTTCATTTATCAAGGATATGACCTTGAGGAAATCACTTATTCTCTCTGTAGTTCTATTTCATCATTTTAAAAATTGAAAGAAGGCTACTATTTTGCCCTACTCTGGTCTTTGAGGATAAGAAAGACAGTATTAAATAGATGATAATCCTTTGTAAATTAGAGACATGAGGCCAACATAGGTACTATAAGGGGAGGATGTTTTTCCTACTCCAAAGGAGATTCCCATCTATTTCTGGAGGTGAGGTATTTTCACATAAAATGGTTTGGCATTAATTAAAGGAGGTTTTTTGATTAATCACAATGAATAATAAAAAAGTAACTGCTTTAATAGTTGATTTTCAAAGAACATTGAAAGACTGGGAGAGTGAGCAGAGGCTTTGAGATTTGAAATTTGAGATAACCCCCAAAGGAAGGGTACAATTGCACCAGGCCAAAACAAACAAATGAACAAACAACAAACAACAACAACATATAGTTAGGAAACTGTGTGAACCACAAAATAAAAGAAGAAATGTATAACAAATATTCATTCAGTTGGTCATTTATTCACTTAAAAACATTTGAGTGTGAAGAGAACAGTTTGGCTGAAATTATTTTGGAGAAGGTTGGAGACAAAATGTACAGCTTCTGCTCCTTTATGATATGTACAAATAATTATAAAAGCTGGGGCAACTGTGTCATTGGAGATGGGACAAGTCAAAGATGTATATCTGAGAGGAGAGAATACAAGACAGGCTAACAGGAAATCTCTGTTCCAATTTCTCTAGCCCTAGCTTGCCAAGTGGGGAAGTGACACTCAGGCCAAAATATAGTGATATATTTTTGGAACACCTCCTGGCTTAGTCCTGGTTTGGAATAACCATGGAGGGGTATTTTGGACAGTGTATCTGGTCTACTTTGTGTTGGCACCTCTGATGTTGTTCTGAAGCTAGGTGAGCCATTCTGTCTTGTCAGAATGCAGGCAACTCTGGACGTCAGGCAGATGGCCAGGAACACCAAGAAAGTCCTGAAGGAGGGTCAAAGGTGGAGAAGGAAAAAAATGAGAGCATTTACTTCCAATTCCAGCTGGAGTGTGTACAAAAAGTGCTGGTAATATATGCTCTAGATCTATAGACCAACAAAGAGTCTGTATGAAGGACAGTGGGTTGCATCTAGTGACTAGGTTGACCAAGAACTTACCAGATGGGTTGATTGAAGTGACAACAAGTGACAGGGACAAAAAATAATGTAAGCAAAACAAAACAAAAAACAACCAAAAAGAAACACAGCCTCAAAATGAAACCTATCTGGAGACCTGTAACGATCTGTTGCCTAAACTCTGCCATAGTATCTCCTCTTTTTCTTCTTCTTCCTTTCTCTGCCCCCACTTTTTCTCTGGCAAAATTCTTTGTCTTCTCTTCTCCCTCACTTTCTTTTTTGACTTCTTTTTTTAGCAAACAATTCTATGACAAAATTTCAAATTCAGCATTGGATGTCAGAACCTCTTGCAAATTATTTTTACAAAACTTTTTAAATTAAACAAACTGAATATTTAAGAGTTTATATCAGGCATTTTAATAATCTGGTAATGGTGAGCTATTGTAGATGAACCCTCACACAAAATAGTAAGAAAACCTGGGCAACACACAAATATATCTTTCTATCTCTCTTTCTCTACTTAGGTTGATAGATGATAGGCTATATATATTTTTTTTTCTTTTTTTTTTTTTGAGAGAGAGAGAGAGAGAAAGAGAGAGCATGGGAGAAGCAGAGAGAGGGAGAAAGACAACCCCAAGCAGACTTTACACTGTCAGCATAGAACCCGATGCAGGGCTCAATCCCACAAACTGGAAGATCATGCCCTGAGCCCAAATCAAGAGTTGGACGCTCAACTGACTGAGCAACCCAAGTGCTCCTAGATAGTAGATACTTCTTTGTTTAAGAATTGGGTAACTATTAAGGTAGTAAGAATAACAAAATTCAAAATTATTTCCAGAAAAAAGAACTGCAGAGAGGTAAAAAGATGAGTCCAATGTCATGCAAGATTTTCTCTCATATACTGATCACAAGAAGAAGCTAAGAGATGGAGAGGCTGAATAGATATTCTGGAAAGATGGGTAGCAAAAATTAGAGGTTAGGAATTACCAACAAGGAGTCCTAGGAAAGACCTCTGGCTGTTAGGTCACCCCAGAGGGCCACACTTTAGGTATAAGGGTAAATTAGAATTAGATTGGCCATAGCATGACTACTCATTTAATAGGATTAAAATAACCTGTTCCTACTTTAACTGTCAACAAAATCATATGACCCAAAAATAAGGGGGAAAAAAAAGACAAGAACAAACTTCAAAAAAGTTCAGATATAGTAGTTATCAAACACAAACTAAAATAACCATGATTAATATAGCCAAAAAATTAAACAATAAGAAGATTTTAGCATAGAATTTAAAGCCAAAAATAATAAACTATAAATTCCAGAAATGAAAAATACAATAATTACAATTAGAAACACTTTAAATGAAGTTGGTATCTAATGAGACACAACTGAGATGGGGACTAGTGAACTGGAAGACATATCAGAAAAAGAAAATTATATCCAGAGTAAGGCATGACGAGAAAAAAGTATTAAAAAACAAACAGAAATGACATAAAAGACATTTAAGACATGGTGGAGAACAGGGGAGAAGGGGGTGGGAGGAATTACCATAGCTGTATTTGGAGTCCTAGAAAGAAAGAAAAGAGAAAATTTTCTAAATCCTAACAAAAATGTCACTAAATAGAGTCAAAAGTGCTGTGAATTCCAAACAGAATAAATATGGAGAAAACAACACTTAGGCCCATCACAGTAAAACCTCAAAACAAAACAAAGAGAATACCTTAAAATAATCCAGTGAAAAGAGACATACTCCCTACAAATTAGCAGCGATATCATTGATGGCCAATATTGAGGCCAAAGGAATGATATTTTCAAAGTGTAATAACATTGTAATAAAACTTGTGAAATTCAGCAGCTAAAGCTATAGTTCGAAGGAAATATATACCCTCAAATACATATCTTAGGCAAGAAGAAAGGTTGCAAACTTAATGTCTACATGTCATCTCAAAAAGATTTTTAAAAATCTTTTGGCAAAAGCCAAAGAAAGTAGAAGAAATCATAATATTATAGCAGGAATTAATGAAACAGAAAATAAACATGCAATGGAGAAATCAACAAAGGCAAAAATTATTTTTAAAAATATTAATAGAGTTAATAACAATAAAGCAACACTGATCAGCCAGAGTTGATAACTCTGATAACTCTGATAACCAGGCATTAATTATTAGTGTTAAAAATGAAAATGCAAAATGTATAATAATTAATAAGAAGAATAAAAGAATATGTCAATAAAAGGGCAAATATCTAGAAAAGACTTCACATAATGGGGTTTTAAAATACTAGCTTGGGATTAAAGTACCCTAAAAAAGATTTTAGATCAACACTTTTTGTGTATATAAAAGAAATCTTGGGGCACCTTGGTGGCTGAGTCAGTTAAGCATCCAACTCTCAATTTCGGCTCAGGTCATGATCTCACCATTTGTGAGATTGAGCCCCACATCAGGCTCTGCACTGATATAGCATGGAGCCTGCTTGGGATTCTTTCTCTCCCTCTCTTTCTCTGCCCCTCCCCCACTCACACTCTCTCTTTCTCTCTCAAAATAAACTTTAAAACAATTTTTTTAATGAAAGAAATCTCTTTTAGGACTATTAAGAATGTCATTCTAGTCATGTCCTGCCCTTCATATTGACAAGAACAGGCTATTCAGACATCTTTGAACAGCTGTTACACAGAATTATCCCTTATGGTTTGTTACAAAATTATGTATGGGGAGTTTGTAGAGGGTGACATCATAAATTCATAGACTGCATGAACTTTGGGTTGGATGATGACATGGTGAGGCGAGAATAAAAAAGAGGAGAGTAGAGGATTCTACATCATCCCAACATTTCAAAGAGTGCTTAGCGTATATGCCAGGTCTTTGCTGAAGTCCAGCAGCCCAAAGAGCCCCAAATTCCCTGAATGTGTTTTCAAAGAATGAAAATTTGGTGTACAAGATACTCCTTCCTGTCTCTTTGCAATCATTTTCTTAATCTTCTCCTGTTTCTTCCCTCTCCATGTATGAAAGACTTTCCCAAGCTCTACCTTCACCCATATCACCTCACATTAAACACAATGATTTCTCTGTATCCTTCCTACAGAGATAATCATTCTTCGTGGATGACTTTCCCAACTGTAAGTTTGGCTTTGTTGAACTCAAGACAAAAATCAAATCATGACACACTCTCCTCATTCCAGTGGCAAAGTCTTCTGCCAAAACTTCAAACAATTCTGCCACTCAACTTCAAAATCCCATTCAGGTTTTGCTAACATTGCCCCCGCTATCCCCACCTTGCCACCAAAAGGCCCCACTTTCTTGTCACAATGGCATCTGCACTGGTCTATGAACAATGTCTGTGTGCTTCAGTTCACTCTTGCACTCTCCTTTCCCAGAAATGGCCTGGAATTTTCCCTGGATTGACCTTTCACATTCTTACTCATTTTTCAAGGGCTAGTTCAAATTCCATCTTATCTGATAACCCTTCCTGTATCATTACCCTATTTTCTCCTTTCTTTACAGTCCCACAATATTTTCACCCTTGTTAGATGACTGCTCGCTCATACCATTTTAATGTTTTATAACTGAGTTATTTAAATTGCTTTTTCTACTAGAGTATAATGGTGGGGACCACTTTCTACTCACCATTGTTTTCCATCAACTCTTAGGCTGTAATTATACGATGTAAATAACAGAATCCTTTTAACTTTTAAGTTTTCACTCCAAACGTTGGCTCATTTTGCTCATGCACATCCCTGTGCCTGAACTGTCCCCCCAACCTGGAAAAAATCCTGCTTATTCTTTAATATCTAATTCTTGTATCATTTCCTTAATGAGTTGTCCTCATCATGACATAAAGTTAAGTTCATAATTCTATATGTAAAATATACTCTTTTATTAAAATGTCTAAGAAGTATTTCTCAAAAAGACGTGCTCTATTTTGCACTAGGTTTGTGATGTGAAAGTTAAATTGTTTGTATGTATATTTAGTATCATCTTGAAGTACATTTTAAGGCACTTTTGACTACCTGTAATTTTTTGTATATTTAATTAATTTCTACTAAATGTGGCAACCAGACAGTGTGAGAAAAACACATAGTCCTATTAATATGAATGTTCCAGAATAGAGTTTGAGGGCAAAGTCAATTTCCTCAAAATTGCAAGGTCAAGGGGAAGGTATATAAGAACAGTGCCAGGAGCCTCAATCAATGGTTCAGCAAAATTGCTTTAGCTCAAGGTTAACTGTGTTTTGGGCAGAATTCTGAGGGGGTATCACACTTCTAATCCAATCCATGTGGCTACGCCATGGAAACAGCACTCTACCAAAAAATTTAGAGTATATATGTATAGTTCTCAAGCAATAAAACCCGACTTATTTAACCAAAGGCAGTGTTCTTCCACTGCAACAAGTATTCCCCAACTCACTGAGCATTTTTTATCCAGGCATACATCCAACAGCATACATCCAACATACATCCAAACAGCTGGAAGTATATTTTCAACAACTGAACAGTGTGTGTTCTGTAGCAGGCACTTTTAGTATGATCTAGAATTTGTGCCATTGTACTATAGTTTTATCTTCTCCTGGGTCACATTTCTACATAGACAGTGCTTTGAGATATTTGACTTAGTTGGTAGCTAAAAACAAACAAACAGCAATTGTCCTTTTTATTAGAAATACATTTTAAAAGATAAGTTAGGTTGCTATATTTTATCCTGTACTATTTTCTACAAAAACTAATAAACCATGTTCAAAACACTCTGACAGAGAGAATGGAAATACAAAGAAAAATGCCAGCTTTTGCCATAAGAGAAGTCACAGTTGAATTGGGAAGACAGAAAATGCCCATGAAACTATAAATAACTGTAGGGAAAACTGAAAACTAAATATGTAGTTTGTAAAACTTTCTCTCACATGAAAAAAGATTTAGCAGATTGCTAGGATGGGGAGCAGAGGTAATTATTCTCCGGGCGAGTTGCACATTCTTAGTCACGAGGCAGCAACAATCAATATCAGACTAAGTATAAATAGGAGAAACAATGCAATGTTCCTCATTTGATTTTCTCAGATAACAGGACTCATGAAACTTTCCAGTGGCTGAATCAGCTCGGACACTATATGTTCATGTTGCATGTGTATAATTTGGGTTCTAATCTTTTCTGACAGTTCTTACATAAGTTATTCTTTTAACTGGTTGAGTTTAATTCTGCCAAGGTGATCCCATAGGCAGATTGCAATAAAATAATTTGTGTAAATTACCAGCAGTTTTAGATTCTAAATTTTAATCTGGTGATAATTCTGCATTAATAAATGAAGTTGAATTTCAATGGGGAAAGATAAAATAGACTTCTTTATATTTGTGGAAATAATTCTGGTTAGAAAGCATATTACTCAGTCTAATTGGGTAATGAGGTATGAATCATTTCAACATAAAATCGAAAATGTTGCTTTAAAGATGAAATGATTAAGTTTTTCCCCTATTTTCTTAAGCTAGATCTTCAAAGCCAGATACATACCACAATATGCATCCAACATGAGTGCCTTTGATTGGAGAAATATCTTTAACAGAGATAGGGTGTACCAAGAATTTTTTAAGAAAGATCATCGCCTTTCTTAAACTGATGTTAGTTTTTTCTACAGCTAACAATTTGGGGTAAATCTGAAACATTCATTTAACATTTTTTAACCACATTGTCTGTGGACAGTTTCATTTATTCATAATCAAAGACCCAATAAATGATCCAATGTTTACTGACTGCCTGCTGTAGGCTCAGCCTTAGGCTCTGTTTTATGTGCAATTAGAAAGAATCCATTCCTGGGGCGCCTGGGTGGCGCAGTCGGTTAAGCGTCCGACTTCAGCCAGGGCACGATCTCGCGGTCCGTGAGTTCGAGCCCCACGTCAGGCTCTGGGCTGATGGCTCGGAGCCTGGAGCCTGTTTCCGATTCTGTGTCTCCCTCTCTCTCTGCCCCTCCCCCGTTCATGCTCTGTCTCTCTCTGTCCCAAAAATAAATAAAAAACGTTGAAAAAAAAAATTAAAAAAAAAAAAAAAAAGAATCCATTCCTGGCCTTGAAGAGACTGTAATCCAATTGGGAAGACAATGGGCACACAGAAATGATAGCAACCTTGATGAGACCAAATAGAATTAAACTCTTCAGAGTATGGAAAAGACCTTAGGGAGGGTTTAAAAGAAAAAAAAAAAAAAAAAAGGAGAGAGAGAAAAAAAAATTTTGGAGGGAGCCCCAGAAACTAAACAAGCAGAGTTTGGTAGATGAAGAGTGTTACAAAGCTGAACAGCAACATTGGCCTCCACGCAGCATGACTCAGTGGTCAGAGCAGAAGGCAATCTGTGCCCCAGCAACTCCAGGCACGTGGCCTACATGGCATCCCCAACACCCCAGGTAGCTCCAATGGCCATGTCTTTACAACGTGTTCTCAGCCTCTTCTATCATTTCCAAAGCCAGCAATGTATTCCCTCAAGGTCTACTTTAGACACTGCCTATTCCTTCATGATTTCTGATTGATCCAGTTGTTTTCTTTCATGAATCTGCACCTTTCTTACTGTAAGACTATGTCATATTCTGCTTTGTAGCTCTTGGTGTCTGGGACTAAGTTTCTCTCTTTTTTCCAAGAGCTCTCCAAGAGTTCCAAAGGTTCTCTCTTCTCTTTTTTTTCTCCAAAAAAGATTCTACTTTATATCTTTGACAGAGCCTAATAAGGGTTGCCCACTCAAGGATTACTTACCAAATGAATGGATGTGATATAAAAAAAATCCATAATACATGCAATAAACTGTAAATTACATAGTTGTTGTTAAGCCTACTTAAGTAATTCCTGATAAACCAGGTGAAATAGTAGCCCCGGTTTTTGAGCAAAAGAAAATCTGCAAGCAAATTACATATAAGAAAGAATACAACATAGTTTAGAGTGTTAGTGAAAAGGCTTTTATATTAATCATGAGGTAACAAAGGCAGGACCAGGCATTAGCACTGGTAACCAGGAACAGGATGAATATATATGATTGGGTAGATACAGGACATGAAACAAACAGATAACAGAGTAGGTATTTTTCTAATTTTTAAGTTCCATAAAAGTTTGGAGAATGTCTTGTGTGCCTTGTAGATGTTATGCTATTTTTTTAAGTTTATTTATTTTGAGAGAGAGAGAGAATACAAGCAGGGGAGGGGCAGAGAGAGAGGGAGAGAGAAGCCCATGCGGACTCCGTGCTTTCAGCACAGAGCCTTGATGATGACTCCATCCCACGAACTGTGAGATCATGACCTGAGCCAAAATCAAGAGTGGGACGCCCAACCTACTGAGCCACCCAGGTGCCCCATGTAAATGTCACAATATTAAGCAGTGATTTGTAAGTGAAAGAGGATTCCTGGGAAGAGGATTGCTAAACACCAATCCCAATGTGGGTGTTCCCTCACTGCGTGATGTTGAATAAATTGGCATCTCTGTTTCTCAATCTCCACAACCATGCAGTAGAGATAGTAACGTTGAATTCTTTGGACTGCTGTGAAGAACCAAAAGAAAGTATAAAAACATGCTGACTGCAGTCTCTGCACTTGAACTAGTTAATGGTAATTACCACTGAATGTTTGCTAAATTTATGAACAGAAGCATTAGGGTGGAGGCGAAAGGAAAAGAAAGGACACAGAAAAGGAGTGAACAGGCCATTGGAAGAGAATGAGAATAGTTCAAGGTCAGTAGACTCAATGGAGCACTTCAGTGTCCTCTGGTTGCTTTAAATTGGGTCAGAAGACCACGCCAAAGAGATGAGCCTATATGAAAGAGGGGTTGGAAACAACAGAGTTCATTGTTGTGATACTACTATAAAACATACCACAAAATAAACTGGACACATCTTTCGTGTGAAGAATTCTTATTATGATGTGTGATCATTAGTTATAAATAGTTTGCAGTTAGGATTAATGACTATAATTACCATTTGTGGGCGCATGGCTTAACCAAGCATTAGGTAGAGTTAGTTGTGAAAAAACTTATGAACCAAGCAGAGGCCTTAGGTGATTATAGTCACCTGAATGACAAGAGCACGAGGTAAAGAACAGCCACTGGCATGAGACACCATGCATTTAAAGAGCATATCTCTCACTCTCTGCACTCCCCCTTTCTTTTGAACTCCCAAACCTTAAGGAATAAAGGGCAAGGAACTTATGGCATGAAATCTTTTAGATTTCCTTGGCATCTAGAACATCTAGAAGCAAATTAAAAAATCCCCTCATATATCCAGGATAATTTTGGTTAAAAAAAAAAAATGCAGGTTAAATATTTCTGTGCTATGTAATTACACCCTAGAATACTTATTGACTGTCTATACTCTATGCTACCTTCTTTGTACCTAAATAGTGTTTAGACTGTGAAGAACAAATGTATGGCAGTAAGCCCAGCCTCCATCCCAACATGTGTTCTGGACTCTTATTCCTGGACCTGAGCACTTTAGACCCTACATTATCAATCAGACTCCATATTCCTCTTGTTGGAGCTAAACTCAGCCTCAGAATTCACCTAAATGCATTGCTCTAGTCAGCCAACCACAAATGGATTGGAATTCGTTTCTAAGTTAAAACCTATCTGTCATCCTTGGTTCAGATATTTATCTGCCTCAAGGCAGCCGTCTGGAATACATGGTCTCTAAAATTCATGTCTGTTCTATGTGCCTATAAAACTCTCAGTTCCAATAATCCAATTAGCAGAACAAGGTCGTGATTATATAAGATGGAAACTCTTGAGTATTGAAGTCTTAAGGTAAATCAAGATTAAGGAAATTTATGTCTACGGTTGCATGAGTAAGTATATCTTTATTTTGGTATCCTTTAGATTATTCTAGTTGTGCGCACGCGTGTGTGTGTGTTTGTAGAATTACTTCATATTTGAGTTTACCCATGTTCATGTTATCCCATATTTACTTCCATGATCATTTCTTATAGCTTTTATTCTAATGGTTGCATGTTTCTGAACCAACTCATACTTTAGTCTGAAGTCTTCTAATCATTCCTTCTGACGTTACTTACTAGTCTGAAATGTGAGGATGCTAAGACACTTTTTAAATCCCTGGCACTTTGAATAATGACGGGCAGATTGCCTTGAAGGAGACATACCTGGCTGTTTTCAGCACACTGGATTTACTGCCAACAATTTGAGAAGAATAAATGTTTAAACATCATGGTTTCCAGAATTTAAAACTAGTTTATGATTTTTCTACACTTTTGTATATTTTGGATCTTTTCTTTTTTTTCTTATTTCCTTCCTTTCCTCCAGTGTCATCTCTCAAAGATTTCTGACCTTTATTCCACACAAAGGTTTCAAAGTTATAGGTGTGACTCTATACTTACATTTTCTTTGATGCTCTTTTCTCCCCCAAACCCCGAAACCATTATGGATTAGTACCTTTATATTTCTTTCCCATTGTGTGCAATAGTTCCCTCCAAATTGAAATTTATACAAATAAACTATATTATGTGACTCCATCCCGTTTCTTTCATGGCACCAAAATAAATAGATTAGAAGTTCTAACAAAATAACTGGAGTAGAAGGTATCTTTGGATTCTATAGAAGACATATGCATGATTTCAAGATTTTAGCACTCTCTTTATTGAAGGGACTTCAGTAATTCATTAAATCCACCTATGTCATAGTATAAAATGAAATGGTGTTTCAAATAACTTGTCCTTTTTTCGTTGCATATATTTAATGAATGGCATTAAAGAATGGTACGAACAAATTTTCTGGAGTGAGAATGAACACGACATTTCAGAGGTTAATGGGTAGATTAGCCTGGCTGGAGCAAGGTGCTTTAAAGAATTTTAAGGAGGAGTAATGGTAGGCATAAAGTCCAAAGCAAACCAATCACTACAGAGAATCACAACTTCAAAAAGGTGGGCACCTCTAACAACAATCTGGGTGTCTTTACAACGTTTTAATTTTCTTTAGGGAGGGGGGGGTCTTGCTAAGGTTTCTCCAATTCATCTTAAAATTAAACACTCTGGAGACCATTCTTTAACAACTCTTTTGGGTCATTCCAAAACACCTCTGTTACGGAGATTAATACTCTTTGATTCGGAGCCAAAAGCATGGTTTTCAGATGTTACAATTACCTGTTCAACTTCTCAGGGGCAATTATTTGAAAGGAGTAAATGCTCTGACTACAATTGCCTCTGTGGGAGCCGCAGTAATTGCCATTCATCAGGGCAGCAACCTGCTGAGGGCATCAATTCATAAACTCTGAGCCATCAATAAACTGGAACCTGGGCCCCTGGTGCCAACATTCTTTACACAATGAAATATTATTACTGGCAATTAGGTAAACAATGAGCCAACCCAGAAATGGAAGGGAGGTTGCCAGTGACTACCTTAGTGCGTCATCCACAGATGTCTTGATTCTTTTCCTGCAAGAGAAACACCTTGGGATGACTTTTTACACCACCAGGATCTGAATGGTCATAATAACTCTCACAGATGAAAGGATGAAGAAAGAAGGAAATGTTTACAAATGAGTTTTTCTTTAAATTAGGAAATGTGTTGTGGGGTGGTAGGTAACAGCCTTCTTAGCATAGATATCCACAGGTATCACGTGCTACC
The DNA here is from genome assembly GCF_028018385.1 of Neofelis nebulosa. Taxonomy (NCBI): domain Eukaryota; kingdom Metazoa; phylum Chordata; class Mammalia; order Carnivora; family Felidae; genus Neofelis; species Neofelis nebulosa. The sequence continues at coordinate 62,194,058 of NC_080786.1, forward strand.
TTTGCATGTGGCTGCTATAGGGTAAAGTGGAGGAAGGAAGGGAACCACGTAACTGAACTCAAGGAAACTACCTCCGTGGCCACAGTCCTGGGGCAAAATGCTTAACAGTGTTCAGGGTATCTATGTTAATGAGAGCTGATGATTTGTGATGTGCCTAAGAGTCTGAAAAGATTTTGTCACAGGCATGCCGGGCGGTTCAGTCAGTTAAGCATAAGACTCTTGATTTCGACTCACATCGTGATTAAATGGTTCCTGAGATCAAGCCCCAAGGCAGGCTTTTTGCTGACATCTCAGAGCCTGATTGGGATTCTCTCTCTCTGTTCCTCACCCCCCCCACTCTCAAAAATAAATAAACATAAAAAAGTAAAAAATAAATAAAAAGATTTTGCTATACACAATGAAATTTGATCACCATAATATATCAGTGAGGTAAACAGGATGGGAATTGAGGACTGTGGGCTCTCATTGTGTTGCTGCTTTTCATAAGGGGAGAAGATTGAGAGTCAGAGATGCTAAGTAATTGCTCAGATCACTGAGGTCACTCCCAGACCAGTGCTTTTCCCATTCTGTCCAGTTACCTGTCTGGTTCAGATTTTCCCCTTCAAAGGTGCTCTCAGACCAGTCTGGAAGTACATTTCCAGTGTACCCAATACCTATCACCAGGCACCTGGGCCCCGGTTCCTTTCCCTCAGAGCAGCAACTTTCCCAGGGCCCTGGCCTGAAGAACCGGGGAATGGGCAGCCAAAGATGGGTCAGGAACTTGTGAGGAAGCCCCGCTTCTTGTGCGAGAGCTTGAAGATCAGGAGTGAAGTGAAACCGAAGGCTCCATCAGCTGCTTCAGACAGAGACAGGGCTGTGCAAATTATTTGAACTGACAAACACATGGTCATGTTGAAATGCACTCAGAAAGTTGATATGTGATGAATGTTTGGGATGTTTTATGAAGTGAAAAAGAAAGTGACTCCACAACCAGATAATTTCAGTCATTTTTCTGTCTAAGTTGGAATTGATGAGTCCCTCATCTCCACTCCTGTTATTTTTACCCAAATAAATAACACCGCTGAAGCCGTTTGATGGGATGAGAGTACTGCTAAAACAGGAAAAATCTGTGAGAACAGAAGTGGTGGGAGGTCAGGAATTTTTAAAAGGCGCCATTAGAGAAATGCTGTGGTTTGGGGTGTATTCCTAAGGTAATGCAGTGTGCCCTTGGTCAGGAAATTCTTTTGACTGATAAATCATGTTTTATTTTTATATGTGTCCCAAGTTTATTAAATTCATTTTGTATATCAAACAAGTGTAGGATCAATAAAATGCATTTCTGAAAACTAAGCAGGACATGGCGGTGTGGTGGTTAGAGCACAGGAGGAACAGCCAGGCGTTCGCCATTTTCACCGCCATCAGGAGAGCCAATGGCTTTTTGTCTCCTACCCTCGTCTTAAAATGAAACAAAACAAAAACAGACCTTTTCCCCTCTAAAAGCACTTGTCCTATTCCTGCTTGTCTACTTCCCTTATTTCTCCTTTTCTCCTTTCCTTTAGTTTTTAAGCCAACTCAAAGTTTTGGGGGGACTGTAGCAGGGTCTAGGATATCTAATCTTTGAGGCCTTTCAAGACCTCTTCACAGAAACATTTAAAATGTCAAAGGATGAACCCTAATGAAAAGTTTACAGTAGTTATATTTGACCTTTGTTCACAGTAGGAGCAAGGATTGAGCCAAGAGGATCCTGAAAGCCGAGTACATATAAAATATTCTAAAGAATTTCCTCTGAAGTTTCAATAGAAAGACTTCTAAAGTTTCCCTAACCGCTAGGTGTGGGATTAATTTTTAAACTCAGGAGAGGAAAGAAATATTAGAAAATAACTATTAAATTAAATACTCCCCAGGCTCAAGAATATCTTGATCTTGATCAGGATCTTGGTGTATCCTATCCTGATCTTGTGTCCTGAACGTGTATCTTGATCTTGGTGTAGCCTATGTCTATAATTAGGCAAGTAAAGCAAATCATGGCAGAATTACTTCAGATTAAAACAACAACAAAAAAAACATGTTGGAATTAGTAAAATTTTTCACAGGAAGGTATGATTTGCTGTTTTACTGCTCTCCTCTGAGTTCACATGCCTCATTGTTTTCTCCCTCATTAGATTATAAACTTTTGAGAGCAAGGACTATGTGTTCTGTTTCTTATTGATCTTCAATAGCAACCGACACCATTGATTGACAGTCTTGTATATGACTCTCTTAGCTAAAGGATTTTTCCCTCCTAAAAGTATAATCTTTTTCTTTTTTTTCCTAAAAAAAGACATCACAGACATAAACTGATATAGAATCAAAATTATAAAGAATATGGAATATCAAATTTTTTATTTAGTTTATATTTAGGTTTTGTATATTTTATAATATTTATTTTATAAAACCCACAATTCTGCCTGAGGAACAGTAATATCTTCAGAATGAGTTGACAGAATGTCTTTTTCCACTGTTTGGATTTTAATCTAATCATTGTTATTTTACATTAGCCTAGTTGAACATACAGCATTCAATTTTGAAAGTCCCTTTGCTTATTTGTGAATCCAGGTGCTAATGCCAAATACCCATGATTAGTTATTTGCATTTTGGGCCTTTATTGAGCTTTGTGGACTGGAGAGAGTTTCAGAGACAATGAGACACTAGATTGCATTGGGCGCAACTCCTTTATTGGAGTGTTCCCTGTGGCTCTTGAAATCTCTAGCACAGAATGTGAGATTGGTTATTCACAGTTTTACAATTGTATCCATTGCTCATCTATTTCTGAAATAGATGGTAATGTCCCTGAATGTAGCAACCATCATTTCTTATACGATCTCTAACATTTAACATGGCTCTGAGAGGTAAAAGCAATCTCATTTAATTCAAGATTTTGGAAACCAAAATAACAGCAGATAGGTAAAACATAACAGCTTTTTACCTCATCCAATAAAACTGTGTGGAGCATATGTGCATGTGGGTGTATAGGTAAAGCTATGTGACAAGAGATGTGCTGAAGTTTTCTAGGTATGGAAAAAACAAGATCTTGCATTGTGTTTTTAAACAAATCTGTAAGAGTCACTTATTTTAATTGCTGGTTATGCATTCCATTACGTGAGGAGAAATGCTTTCAAAATATGTTCCTGACTCACTAAGAAAATGTTCAACCCTCACCTACTGATTTGCCGCTAGGGGCTGTGTGGTCATCATTTATGTGACACCAGACTGGTGAGCAAAGTTAATCTCAACTAACAAAGTGTTTATGATGTGAAAAAAACAAACACAATTCTCTACAACAAATTGAACAACGTTCTAAATAATGTCTCGAAGACTCAAATCACTATTTAGAAGATTGCTTTAAAGTAAACCTTGAACATCACAGGAAAACTCCACTCATTCACAAGTAGACCAAAATGTTTTTATGACTATACACCGGTTAACTATATGTAAAATGTAAATGTTATGGCAGCAGTTATGTATATTTTTCCCAACATTAGCTCTGCCTGCCCCTATCTCCAGAGGAAAAGACTAATGCCTGGTCCAGTGCTTTTTATTTTCTAAAATCTTGTGTCAGCAGCTTCTTCACTAAAGTTTTTAGTTAAGTAGCTTTGCAATTATGGTTCATGAATTTAACTGTAATTGTGCTCATTATTGAATCAAGGACTTTGTGGCCTGTAGTAATTTATTTCCATATAATACATTCTTTCAATTTCTCAAGATGTTGTCACAGACAGCCAGGCTCTTTCAACCATTCTGCATGAATAAGGATGGCAGTTGCTAACTGGCAGCCATTCTGTGACCAAGAGGAGAATCAGCCTGAGAAACTAACTAACATGTGACTATCTGAACAAAGAGATAAAAACAAACAAATAAACAAACAAAGATGAACATAGGAGAAGGGGGGAAAAAAGAAAGGGAAGCAAACCATAAGAAACTCTTAACCATAGAAAACAAACTGAGGGTTGCTGGAAGGAGTTGGGTGGGAGATAGGCTAGATAGGTGATGGGTATTAAGGACAGCATTTGTGATGAGCCCTGGGTGTTGTAGTAAGTAATGAATCACTAAATTCTACTCCTGAAACCAGCGTTACACTATATGTTCACGAACTAGAATTTAATAAAAATTTGAAAAAAATAAATAAAGTGCCTACAGTAGATTAAAAAAAAACAAACTAGATCTGATAACATTGTGAGCTAATTGGCAACTCAGAAAATTTCCCTACCTCTAAACTTCTTCTAATGTGATTAAAATTATTTTATTACTCTTTACACTAAAGTTACTTGGAGACAAGAGTATACTAAGGCAATACTCAAAGAAAAAGAGTTTAAAGAGGTAGCACCAAGAAACTATTCAAATGACAATTTTTCCTGGAGCCATCCACGACTACGGACTAGATTTGAGCCAAGTTATTCAAAGAGTAAAGATAACAGTGATCATCACAGATCAAAGAGGTAAACAGTCAGAATCACTCCATCCACAGTTGCGAGAGTCTAGATTGCTGTAACTAACGGAGGTCGGTCCTGTGCTTACCTGCTGTTGCTGCTGTTGTTCTCGTTGCTATTGTTAAAGCCTTGAGTTTCCTCTACAACAGCCAGGTTGATTAAACTTTATTGTACGAGTCAAATAATTTGCTGTCTACCGAGCTCACAATGTGGTTTCTTTGCATCACCAAGAGGGGAAACAAACTGTCACTTCATTTTGTTTGTTTCTGCATGTCTACCTAAGAACAAAAGGGAATCATTTCTCAGCCCTCAGACAATACTAACAGCCACTCAGATGACTGCTTTCACTCACGGTTGAAGGTTTTCCCTTGCATCATCATTTGACTCATCCAGTTAATGGATAACACCTTCATGCTTTGACAAATTCTAAGCTAAGTGTAATCTTTGTTTCCTTCGTAGGTGACCAGTTGCTGTTGCTGTTAAAATGTACAACATTCATGTTTTCTCTTTCTGTCTCCTATTCATGTAATGAAGTATTTCAATAAGTTTGTTTTTCAAAACTAAGACAGCAGCTAGAGCAGTCTAAAACCAGGTTGCCTGGGTTTGCCATCCAGTTCTTACCTACAGGCTCTTTGGTAGGTAACAGCCTCTCTGGGTATTACTTTCCTCATTTGTAGAATGAAGAATAAGTAGAATCTACTTCACAGGATTGCTGGGAAGATACCATGAGTAAATATAGGTAAAGCACTTAGAAGGATACCTCACATACCATATATAACTAGCTATCCACTCATTCATACATTCAACAAATAATTCACTCAGCTCCTAATATGGGTAAGGCACTCTGTCAAGACTGAGGGGAATGTAACGATAAAAAAACACAGTCTATTTCTGCTTTCAAGTAGTTGACTATGTCGTATGTGAGATATAGCACAAACAAAAATAACATCAGGGAGTATTTAAAAAAACACATTATTTAAGTATACTGTATCTGAAGAGTGAAGACAGATGGGTCAATGCTAATTTTACTTTTCCCTTATAGTCATGTAGTTTACGGAGTGTAGTGATTTTGTATTTTTCTGTGACTGTAAAGATTCTTTTGTCAAAGTGTCCTTGTGCGTTGCCTGTTTTCTTAGTAATCCATGTAGCAAAGTAGCACAGCATAAGCAAGGATACGAAAGAAGTACCCAAACATAGGAAACATACTGTGGTCTTCTCTCTGATTACTGAGGAGAACTAACCATACCTTCCTTTGTAATTCATTGTGCCCTGTAAATACTTTGCTAACTGAGAGATCAAAGATCATATCTTATTGAGCTTTGAATCCTTGGTATCTAATAAAATGTCCCTGATTTCAGAGACCTGGCCAATTAAAATATCATTTTCTCCTGGTGACAACAATTGGTTCAGAAATGGGAAAATCACCCAAATCAGATTCAGAAATTTTCTGCCAGAACAATTGTTGAAAGACTCATTCTGTCTACTCAGTTTGCCAAGCTGTTGGAATATGAGGTGGAATTGTCAACAACCATCTTGCTGCCACCTGGAGAAAGTCTGAGAAGGAAGCAGAGGAGAGGCAAGAGAGCCAGAGACATAAAGAGAGAGAGAGACAACATTGACAGCATTGGAACTCTGTATTTAGCTGGGCTTGGCCCACCACCTTGGCCTTCATAGTTAATGAGCAAACGCATTCTCTCTTTGCTTAAAACCAGCTTGGAAAAGGATGTTTGCTTACATACAAGACCCAGAGTATGTGTTGTTATTATTATTCACAGGATTTTTTTGAAATGAAATCTTAAAACATAGTTTTATTACTTGAATTGTTATGGAACTGAAGCAATCATCACTATCCCTATCACCCCTTCCCTACCACAGCCTTCAACATTGTCATTTGCATAGAGCTTTATAGTTTACAAAGAACTTCCTCTGTCACATTGGATCCTAATTCCAATCCGCTCATCAAGTAGGGAAGCATTGTTATTAATGCTCTATGTGCAAGGAAATTAAGGTTTTGATCAGTTAAGCAACTTGCCTATAAATTCCTTCATTTTGTAGATGAGTATCTGTTTTCAAAATTTTAATTTTCTATCATAAAAAATGTATATTGACTTACCCTTGTAGCCAAAATAGAACAAACCCAAATTTACCCTCCCATTTTAAACAAGTGAGAAAATAGGAATATATATATATATATATTCAGACATTGAAAGGCAGCACAACCACAGGACCATAATCTCTGAGAAAAGGGAAACAAAGTGAACCATGCCCTCAGACCAGCCTAATGCCTGGAGGCAGTTTCCAGGCTGCATGCAAATCAGGGAGGGAAAATCCAGAAGGACCTTATGGTCTCTCTGAGTTGAGGAAACAGAGAAAACAGTTCTGGAAGGCCAAGGCAGCTAGTATTTACGGGTGGAATCCCAGAAAGGAGGGAGCTTCTGGTAGCTACACAGAGAGAGCTCCCAGGATCTGCAGAGGTTACCTTCAGTTTTTGGCTGAGTACTAATCAGTGCAGGTTGGGAGAAAACGATCTAAGCTCAGAGAAAGAGCCACCAGAAAAACCAGGGAGAACAATTCCTGATGCTCACACCAGCCTGAGAGTAGTTTGCATTGCTCCCAGCCGGAATGGAAAGACATTATATTACAGTAATAGGGTGGAATCCCCAGAAAGGCCACATATTGGTCATGGGTCTGAATTAGCCCCAGAACAAAAGCTCCTCTTCTTCCATAATAGCAAAATCTAAAAGGACATCTCAGAATGATCCAACTGATTCCAAGTGACTTAACTGTACACCAAAACGAAATCCAACACTATTTAAAGGAATACAATATAATCCAGCTAGCAACAATAGAAAATTCACAGCATCTGGCATCCATTAAAAAAATTACTAGATATGCAAATAAGCAGCACGATATCACTTCTAACCAGGAGAAAATCAATCATTAGAAATAGTCCTAGAAATGACAGAGATAAGGGAATTACCAGAAAAGCATCTTGAAATAGTTATAAATACGCTCCATATGTTCATGGTGGTAGAAAAACACATGAGTACGATGAAAAAGAAATTAAAGATATGAAAAAGACCACTTCTGAAGATGAAAAATAAACATTAAATGAAAAGTGATTTGGTTTAAATTGGCAGCATATTAGTCACTGCAGAAAAAAATATGGCAATAGACCGTTGAAAAGAAATCATTGGAGTAGTAGAAACTATTAGGACATATCAGTTGGAACTATCCAAAATGCAACACAGAAAAAAAGATTGAAAAGTATGAAGAAAGCATCAATGACCTCTGAGACATTATCAAGCAGTGTAATAAATTTGTAATAGAATCCTGAAAGAGGTGAAAGAAAGGAATAGAAAAAATATTTGAAGAAATAATACGAATTTTTTTTTGAAATTTGATCCAAATAATCTGCACACCAATACAAGAAGTATAAAGAATATAAAAAATAAACATGAATAAAAGCATGCCAAGTAACATTGTAACCAAATTACTAACAGTGATAAAGTCTCAAAAGTGGTTAAAAAATGCATACGGCATATATTAAAGAACAAATACAGAAATATTAGCAGACATTTTGTCAGAAACCATGCAAGCCAGAAGATAATGAAACAAATCTTTTAAAGTCAGGAAGGAAAGAAGGAAGGGAGGGAGGCAGAGAGGGAGGGAGGAAGGAAGGAAAGGAGGGAGGGAGGAAGGGAGGGAGAGAGGAAGGAAGGAAGGAAGGAAGGAAGGAAGGAAGGAAGGAAGGAAGGAAGGAAGGAAAAGTGTTTTTTCAATGAAACAGGAAATTCATTGCCAAAAAAATTAAAATAAAATAAAGGGGAAAAAAAAGGACAGAGTGGTTTAAACTGCATTAAAAAGCAAGACCTAACTATATGCTTTCTACAAGAAATTCAGTTTATTGTGTTAATCAGGAGACAACAGGGAAACAGACCAATGGGACAAATACATGCATAGACAAATACATATTATATATATACATATATATTAAAAAATCTCTTTACATTTATATATTTATTGAGTTGGCTCACATGATTATGGAGACTAAGATGTCTCAGTCTGCCATCTGTAAGCTGTATACCCAGAAAAGACAGTAGTAGAGTTTCAATCCAAGTCTGAAGGCCTGAGAACCCAAACTGATGGTACAGCTTCCAATTCAACTGCAAGAGAAAACCAACGTCCCAACTCAAAAACAGGCAGAGAGGGTGAATTCTTCCTTAGTTCTCCTTTTTACTCTATTTACATTTCCAATTGATTGAATGAGTCCCCCTTCCCCATATTGCAGAGGACAATCTGCTTTACTCAATGTACCAATTCAAATGTCTCATCCAGAAACACCCTTACAGACACACTCAGATTAATGTTTAACCAAATATCTGGGCACCCTATGATTCCATCAAGTTGACACGTAAAATTAACCATCAAAAATACAAATACAGCAATGTTAAAAATAAAAAAGATGAGAAAAGATAGACCATGAAAACTCAAATTAAAAAAAAAAATCTGAAGTGATCATACTAATATCAAAGAAAATAGACCTCAGAACGTGAGAAATAGGCCCACCAACCCAATGGCAGGAGAGACTCAGAGAATCAGAGCATGTGAAGTGAGGTTTTAATCAACATACTTGCAAGAGCTAGTATCTGACAGGTACACTCTGAACAGTTATAGCAGACAATTTATCTCCTAGCGTCCAAGTCCCGCCCCTGGTTCCTCATTGGCTGAGTACTACAGAGGTCACAGCCTTACCCAGACATCGCCTATGCCCACATAAGGCAAAAATTAGTCTGATTGGAACAAATGTACATTCCCCTGAGGTGACAGAGACTTTCAGTCCCTCCTCCCTTTGTTCTTTGGCACATGCTCATTGCAAAGCCTATGAAAATAACCTCGTGAAATGGAGAGGGGAAGAAGAACTAGGAGACAAAGTGTCTAAGGATTTGGGACTCCATTGCGGGGCTTGTAAACCTACTGTTAACTAGACTGCCTAGCTTTTTATTTGGTATTTATGAAAATGAATCATCACCCTAACTTCTCACAAGAATAAAGATTATTGCTAAAGGGATCAGTTCATCAGGAGGACAAAAAAAAAAAAAAAAAATCTAAATGTGTATGCACCTAATAACAAAGCTTCAAAACACATGAAGCAATAACTGAGAAAAAACACCTGACAGGATAAATAGTAAATCTATTGCTATGATTGGGGATTTCAACACTCTTTCTGAGTAATTCATAGAAGAAATGGACAAAAAATTAGTAGTGTTATACACTTGGGTACTACTACCATTTCATTTTACATGAAGCACTGTTTAGAGGAAAATTTACAGTTCTAAATGTCTCCAATAGAAACAAAGAAAGATCTATAATGATCTGAGCTTGCACCTTAAGAAACTAAATACAGAAGAGTAAATTCAGCACAAAGTAAGCCTGAATAGAGGGATGAAAAAGAGAGGAAATCACTGAGAGCAGAAAAAAAGAATAGAGAAAATAAATAAAACCAAAATTTATGTCTTTGACAAGAAAAATAAAATTGACAAACCTCTTGGCATACTAATCAGAAAAAAAGAGAATACACAAATCATCAATATCAGGAATGACAGGGAAGACATCATAATAGATTCTACAGACATTCCAAAAATAATGAAAAAATATGAATAACTTCGTGCTAATAAATTTTAGAACTTTGATGAAATAAAGAAATTCCTTAAGATGCAAATAACAAAAGATCATTGGAGAAGAAGCAGATAACCTGAATAGCTCTACATCTGTTAAAGTAATTGAAAACATAGTTAAAAACCTTCCCTCCAAAAAGGAAACAAAGCAAAATAAAACGCCAACATCAGATAATGTTACCGGTAAATCCTACCAGAAATATAAGAAAAACTACTAATTCTACAAAAATTCTTCAGAAAATTGAAGAAGAGGACATAACCTCTCACCTCATTTTATATGGCAAATATCAACCTGGTAGAAAACAGACAAAGACAATATAAGAAAATTAGAGGCCAATAAGCCTCCTAAGCATCCTAACAAAATTTTAGCCAAAAAATCCAGGAAGATATACAAAAGATAATACATTATGATCGTGTGAGTTTTAATTAAACAAGGCAAGGTTGTTTTCATATTTTAAAATCAGCCAAAGTGATACCTCATATTTATAGAATACAAAAGAAAACCCATGTGATCAACTCATTTAGCAGAAAAATATTTGATGAAGTATTTTTATGTTGGATACTATTCAAGAGTTATTTATGATAAAAAACTCTCGGGGCGCCTGGGTGGCTCAGTCGGTTGAGCGTCCGACTTCGGCTCAGGTCATGATCTCACAGTCCGTGAGTTCGAGCCCTGCGTCGGGCTCTGTGCTGACAGCTCAGAGCCTGGAGCCTGTTTCAGATTCTGTGTCTCCCTCTCTCTCTGACCCTCCCCCGTTCATGCTCTCTCTCTGTCTCAAAAATAAATAAATATTAAAAAAAAAATTAAAAAAAAAACTCTCAAGAAACTGAGAACAGAAGAAAACTTCCTCAACTGGGTAAAATCAAAAAGCTATTGCTCTCATCACACAAATATTGAAAATAAGGCAAATATTTCATCTGTGTTTCTTTTATTCAATATTGCATTGCAGAATCTAGCCAGCACAGTAAGGCAATAGAAGAAAAAAGGTATACCGTTTAAAATAGTCTACATAGACAACCTTACAGAATCTGCAAAAATGTTATTAAAACTAATAAGTGAGTTTAGCAGGGTTGCAGGAATCAATGTCAATACATGAAAATACATCACACTTTATAAACAATAAACACTTAGAGATGAAAATTGGAAAGATCATGTCATTTATAATATTATCAAATAATCAGAAAGTTTAGGGATTTATTAAATCAAAATAATGAAAATATGTATACTGAAATCTACAAAATATTCCTGAGAGAAATTAAGGAAGATCTTTAAAAAATGCAGATATGTAACATGTTTATGGATGAGAAGACTGAACATTATTAAGATATCTATTATCACAAATTGAACTACTCACACAATAGAATCCCAAGTGAAATCCCAGTAGCACTTTTTTCTTTGCTAGAAATTTATAAGCTGATTTTAAATATGTATGGAAAAATCAAAGGATGTAGAGCAACCAAAAGAACTGTCAAGTGTGAGAACTTACATCATCTGATATCAAGTTTTATTAAGAAACTACAGGGGCGCCTGGGTGGCTCAGTCGGTTAAGCGTCCGACTTCGGCTCAGGTCATGATCTCGCGGTTCGTGAGTTCGAGCCCCGCGTCGGGCTCTGTGCTGACGGCTCAGAGCCTGCAGCCTGTTTCCGATTCTGTGTCACCCTCTCTCTCTCTGACCCTCCCTCGTTCATGCTCTGTCTCTCTCTGTCTCAAAAATAAATAAACGTTAAAAACAAAATTTAAGAAACTACAATAATCAAGTATTGGTGCAATATAGACCTATAGAGTCCAAAAATGGATACATGTGTACATAGTCCAGTGATTTTTGACAAAGGTGCTCAGCAACTCAGTTGGAAAAATGATTGTGCCTTAAACAAATTGTGCTATAAAAATTAGATATCCACATGGGAAAAAAATAAACCTGGACCTTTACTTCACTCTGTAAAGAAACATTTGATTAAAATTAACAATACTTTTGGGATGCCGGGGTGGCTCAGTCAGTTGAGTGTCCGACTTCAGTTCAGGTCATGATCTCACAGTTTGTGAGTTCGAGCCCCACATCTGGCTCACTGCTGTCAGTGCAGAGTCCACTTCAGATCCTCTGTCCCTATCTCTCTCTGCCCTTCCCATGTTTGCACACGCTCTTTCTCTGTCTCTTTCAAAAATAAATAAACATTTAAAAAAATGAACAATAGTTTTACATGTTAAGAAGTGAGACAACAAAAATTAACAAGAAAACAATACAGAAAATACTTGTGACCTTTTGTCAGGCAAATATTTCTTGAATGGAACACAAGTATAAGCCATTAAAGAAAAATAAATAAAATGAATTTATTTTCATTTGATCACAATAAAAAATGTCTTCACATCAATAAACATAGTTGAGAAAATGAAAGGCAAGCCACAG